>NC_084984.1:5039453-5259453 GCF_963691925.1 Scomber scombrus
CCTTTTATGTGAGATCCGCGTCTCATGTCTAATGGCCCTATCATTACTGGAGAGTGTAAACAGGAGAAAACACTACATACAGACATGGGATTAGTCCTGGGGTAAGTGTTTGTTGTGGTTGGTGGAAACCGCAGGTTCATGTGTGTGTGTTTATTGTGCGTCTGTGCCACCTCTGGTAGCAGTGCTTCTTTTTTTCTTCTTATGGTGTGAGTGCGTTTGTTGTCGTGAGCCCCGGCGTGGAATCAAAGCCAGTCAGAGCGCGCTGTTCGCAGGTGTTCAACGCCGATCTTGTAAAAACGTGAAACACAGTTATTACAGACAAATGATAACTTGTATCATCATTCAACCATCACAGACACATTTAAGACTGAGGGGAGACTGCAGTGTTGATGTAAATGTCAAAATACACTTTTCTACAATTGAAAGAGAAATTATTTTGATTGTAGAGATTATTGTAGATGTAGTCACAGTTTGCACACTGTGCTATGTCAGCATAGTGGGACTTTTTACCAACTATTTCTGGGGCTTTAGTTCAACAGCTACAAAGATCTGTGAAGACAAAGTTTATAATAGTCATGCAGTGGAATTTGATAGAGTAAGCATTGGATTTAGGGTTGATTTACAATACAATATTTTAAGATCATCAGTGGACTAATTGCCCACTTTTGAAAAGTTTGTAGCTTTCTCTTTTGAGGACGAGGGTTAACCCAGCCTCAATTCACAACAATTACAATAGATTCCAACCGCAGGAAAAAATGAATCAAAACATCTATAGAAACCTAATCCATTCCTGCATCATACTACTATCATCATCTACTTTTCTTCAGTGTTTCATTATGTACTCAATTGAGTAATTTGCATCTCCCATCTTGATGTGAGCTGAAAAGAATCTCCCCATTTGTCAATCTGCCTGCATAAGACATTAGGTAATGTAAGTAGTTCAGGATAACGCATATGAACATGTCTAGAAAAAACAACTTCAGGCTTTGAGTTGTCTCTGCATCTAATCTGCTCTAAGCATAAAGAAACCTGTAAAACAATCTTTCTTGACTGATCTTTAAAGTGGAGTGTCATTACTGAAACAAGCGCCGGACAAGTTAAAGTGCTTCAAAAGCTCAACAGTTTTTTTTTCATTTTTTTATTGTGTCACCCACTAACGCAAGTCTTCATCCTCTCTGTATGAACTCCTTTTTGCTTTGGTTTGTTCGCGTGTCTAGACAGAGTGCATTTTACAGAGCTTTGAGTTCGCTCCTCTATTGTCTACCTGTGTACCTGGGGACGGTTGGGTGGCTTCACCACATCACAGCCCTTTGTGTGCCTGGGTTTGTTCTCTCATCAGAGACCATACGTAATTGCCTTTCAACTCCTGACGCCCTCTCTTCTCCTCGCTAATGTCTCGGGCAGGGGAGATGTCGGGGGAAGGCCCCTAAAAGCCGTGCATGTACATGTATGTGGAGGATGCAGCTACAGGTATGCTGATCACCTGCAAAATGAGCGTGTGCAGAGAGGTCGGGAAAGGGGAGGGAGGGGGATTATTGGCCCGTTTAAACCTGACACCTGAAATCCAACCTCAGTACATGGAACAGGATAGGTGCTTGGTTCCAACTATGGCCAAAGTAATGGACCAGAGTGGTGGTGGTGGGGGGTGGGCTGGTGTGTGTTTATCTATGTGTGTGTGTGTGTGTTTATCTATGTGTGTGTGTGTGTGTGGTTGGGCCTATTGTGATGTTACAAAATCCTCTGCAACATTAGGAAGGAGCTGAACTTCCTATGTCTCACTCTTTCCTCTTGACCTCTCACCCTCGTCTGACCCTGTACAAGCTATGTGTGTGTACATGATTGCGCCCACGTGTTTGTTTATGCGTCAGTAAGTGTGTAAGGCTGTAGGTGCGTGCGTCTGTGGCAGCGTCAAGGTCAAAAGAGCACCAAAAGCTATCGTTAAAAGGAAACAAGGTGCCGCACTGTGTTGTCTAAAGCAGGACAGTCTTCGTGCCTGAAAGGTCTGGGAGCATTTTGGCCAAATAAGCCTGGAGTTTCTGCTCACACACGCACACCTGGCCTCCATTTTAGATCCTGCCTGACGCAATCCTGCACGTCATGGCAGTCGCTCCATAGATGTGTCCCTTACAGAGGATTCCTCCAGGAAACGTTTGGTACTGTGAAGCATGGCGGCACAGATCAAACCTGAAGAAACTAAATATTGTAGTACTGAATGTGCTTATTCCCTTAAGCTTTAAAGAGGACATATGCACATTTCCAGGTATTTTTATTCTGGGGCTCTGCTGGTATATCCTGTATTATTTACAGTTCAAAAAACGTATTGATCATTTACAGGCCCTTTATGCAGCCCTTCAGTTCAGCCTCTGTCTCAAACATTTTAAGCGACTGTCTACTAATGTCCTATCAAACATTAGTGGTCAGATTTTGCTTCTTTTTTCTCATTCTTTACTCAAAATATAAACTTCTCAAAATATATCGGTACGTGTTCAAGCCTGAGCTCAGTTCAAAATACGTGAACGAACAATGTGAATAACACGTGAAACAGCCTTTCCGACACAGACAGCAGTTTGTAGGAATGATCTGATGTCACTTTGATGGGGAACTAGAGGAAACTTTAACAGAGCGTTCAGAGCAGGCTGAAGCCTTTTGACATAGAGTATTTTTTACATACATTCATCACAAGGTTTGAAACTTTGACCATGTTTAACATGACATGACATTCAACTTCATAATAGCAGAAAAATGACAAAAAGCATGATATGTCACCTATAAAAGTGAAAGAAAGTGTAGATAGAGAGGAAATGCTTCTGTTTCTAATATCAAACACAGTCAAGAGGGCTTTCTAAGAATATACTATCTAGGAATTAGTTTTTAAAAAGTGAAAGTGAATTAATTCTGTAAGAAAGTATTATAATTTTAAGTTAAAGGTGTTAACTACCTATTTCAACAACAGGCTTATACTATTACATTTAACAAATGCAGATTTGGTATAATGTCAAAAGCTGCCAAAAAAAAGAGTTACACTTCACAGACACCTCTCCTCTGTTTGTCTGCACGTCTGCCTCGCTCTTGTTCCGCCTCCTAATGAAGCAGCCTATGATTGGTTCTGGCACTCATCCCGCCTTTTTAATGATGACCACTGATTGGTCACAGGCTTGTTCTGCTTTGAACTTACCGCCTGGTGAAATAAACAAGAACACCATAAGAATCATCAGTCATCAAAGACAATTATCTCTCTTTCCGTGTCTTTCTGTTTCTCTCTCCGTCTCTCCCGAAACCCCCCCACCCCCCACCCCTTCTCACCCATCTTGTATACCGCTTTTCTTCTTGCCTCTATTTAACTACATACATGTCTGGACTGTGACAGATGGGCCACTTTATGCTGAATGTCAAACTTCATTATGGTCACATTAAAGGTGCTCACTTGAGTCTGCTGGGCTTTAAACGCAGTAGACTATAGATAGATTGAAGAATACAATACTTACAAGATCCTTCAGGTCTTCACAACACTTTAGTCACGCAAACTGCCGAGGACATCATTGTAGTTACATTACCCATAATACATACAGCACTAGTCAGAAGTTTGGACTAGAACTACACATAAAGGCTCTATGCCCAAAAGTGCCACAGAAGACAGATCTAGAACACATTATTTATAGGGCCGGGACTCGATTTAAAAAAAAAAAAAATCTAATTAATTAGAGGCTTTGTAATTAATTAATCGAAATTAATCGCATTTTAATCGCATATAAATATTTGACCTGAGAACAGTGAGAAGTAATTTTTTTCCCATGGCCTTTTAGTATACGTACCATTGAATAATGACTGAATACATAAGCTTCAGCAACAAAAATATTGTTTATTTTTGTTCAAGTCCAACAGACCAGTGCAATTTTTGCCATTAAGTGTAGCAATAGCATATTTAGAAATATAGTACAATTCAGAAATTAGCTAGCTACCACACTAGCATCCACGCTAGCTGCTATATGTTTTGCATTGAGGTGATACTTGAGGCTCGATGTGCTGCGGTGATATGCGAATTCCTTGGTTCATAGCTTGCACACAACCATACTCTTATCCACACTTCCATCCGTTCATTTTTTGTAACAAAATTTCCCATCCACGGGGCCAACCAAAGCGGTCTCATCAGCTACTTTGTTCATGTTCACTGTGGTTTGTTGTTGTCTGAACTACGCTAGTTGGTGCTCCAGTATAATCGGTCCGCCTGAAACTCATCCAGTGAGAAACGTTCCGCGGTGCAAAAATAAGTGTGCATCAATTTTTTTAACGTGATAATCATTGTGTAATTAATTCATCTTAATTAACGCGTTAAAGTCCCGGCCCTAGTTATTTAGTAAAAATGTTGCTTTTGAAAAGTTACTCTGATTTTATTCTATGTGTATGTGTTGTACCTAAATTGTGTATATTTGTGTGATCAACCTTCCCCCCCCTCGCCCTTTATTTTTTTCGGAGAGATAAATGGAAGGTGCTACTGTATGATCATTAATTTATTCATTTGCTTGCTTTCTCTGAAACCAGAACTAATCCACCTGTTGCATTATTCACCCAGAACCAACACTCCCCGGTCCCTGCATCAATATTTCAGTGAAGACCATGCACCTCCACTCTGCTCTGTACTAACAGTATTATCAGATAGATGTGGATGTTGAATCTAAGCATTTTGTTCAAAATGAACACGGTAGATGATGAGAAACTAACAGAATACAAAGAGATGATGTGGATGATAACAAACAAGATATATATGCACCATATTGTACATTATAAAAAGGTGATTCATGAATTCCCTCAAAGGGTTAATTGATTTGTCTTGACTTTGCCTGTGTGACAATATTTCTACATTCTTCCACAAATGATAAGATCTAGTATAAGAATTCATATCTACATCTTTTTTCAGTTTGTGTTAGGTGAAAGCAGCTCTCTGGGTCACGGAGTTCTTTTCATCGACACTAAGACGGCTGCCAGTAAGTTAACATCCAGCCAAGTGATGGAAATGAACATCACCGGACAAAAAGAGCCAAATATTAATTTGTAACTGAGGCAAATGTATCATTAGAATTAGGATTCCACTGGCTATAGTGTTCCTGCTTTTTAAGTCTCCTGCATGGGCCACTCAGTTATTAAACATTTTCAAAATGTAAAGTAAAACCATGAGACTGGCACCATCTGAAATGGGGAATAACAGTTTGCGATTTAAGCCAGTAGTTGACAAATTAAGTATGAAACTGGCTGCAGACGGATCCGATTTTTGAAGTCAGATTTAAGAGTTGAGCCTGGTCCAATCTAGAGTGCACTCGCTGCTTTAAACATTACCGTTTCTGCATTCATACCACAAAAGGGTTTGCCATAAAAACCAGGTGAGGCCGGCTGCATCTATTTAAATTAAATGATTGGATCCTGCCTCGTTGGCACCGCGTTTCCACTGACAGTGATTCCTCACTCTGAACCACATCAAGCACTAACGATGATGTTAGTTTATACTGACCGAACCGAGCCATCACACAAAAGAAGCAACAAATACTTCCGATCGAGGAGGTCCACAGCCATTAATAAAATCAACACCTGCCGCGCACACTTCCTATGTGCTCTGTGAAGTTTATGTTTCTGAGTGTTGTTTGTTTGACTGTGTGGTTCATTATGGCATCAGTGCAGTTGGTGTATAGATATATCTGTAAGGCAGATGTCAGTGGGTTATGTCTGTTTCACAGATGCTAGGTTTGGTGTCTGAAAACCAAAATATGGCAGCACTTTCCTTCAAATGTATAATTAGCTCTGTTATGACTTCATATTGAGTCATAATTTTCAATGAGGCACTTAGAAATAAACTATTCCTTCTCTCTGTCTATTTCATAGGAAAGTTGTGGATGAAGAAGAACAGCAGCCCCGCACCAGACTGCTCTGTGTGGTTTGTTTCCATTGGAGATGAACCTTTAGCCCTTCGACCTTCATTCATGTTGAATGATAACAGAGTCAATTTCGAGAAATCCCCTATGAAAGACTGGATGTGATACCTTCATCCAGTAATCATCTGGATCAGACCTGAAAGCCAGAAATGCTCACCTCACAAAAACACTCATATGTGACTCATGTGATGTTGCATAATTAAATTTCTAAATGACAAAACATTCCTGTCAGAGACAAAAACCAGATGGACAGGAGTCTAATATGTGTTGATAGCGACTTTAACTGAAAAGCATTATTACTCGAAGCCTTCATGTGCTGTTTGTAGCTTTTGTTCATGATAATAAACCAGTTCTTTTTGGAAAATGAGCATGCAGAGATCGTCGGAAATACTGCGGTGCGGATCATAAAACACTCTTCAACCAAAGCATCGGTCTTATGTGACAGTCTCTGAGCATCTTTGTTTACGCGATGTGAAGGTTGTTTCTCTTCACGCAGGAGTCTGGCGTACCCTCTGAGGCGGCCAGAGAAAGAGGCGTTTACTTCCATTTCTCTTATTTCTGTAGTTAACACACTGATCCATGTTTGTTTCCATCTCAAGTGCATGTAGTACATTCCGATGGAATGAAAAAATAATAAGCTCAGCCAGGAGAAGAGTAAACCAGCACTTTAAAAAAGGATTCAGTGCTGATTCATTTTAAATCATGACTAGATCTTTCATGCTTCAAATGGAAAAGCTGCTTCAGAGCAGATTGTAATCAGAGCACTCTGGATTATTAAGATTGTCACTGATGCTTTACATTCGCCCAGAATTATCCATTCAGCAGCTTGACCGTAACTGTAGTGTATCTGTAAGTTAGCTTAGAGTAAGACCTCCTTTTTGTCTATAAGTGCTTTAATGTGTCTGTAATTTAACTTAACTGCCAGAGCCATTTCTGGAGAGCCGGTTTGAAGACTGTAATGCGTTCAAAGCCACCAGCTCGACCGCAATGAAACAATTAGAATCACTGAGCCGAACTGCAGGTCCCTAATGGCGTTCTCCTTCTAGGCATGAGCAATCAAGACTTATCCAAGGCATGACCAACGGAGCCAGAGGAGACCCATGTCAACTCATCTAGGCTGGAATCTGCAGAGCACCCCCCCCTAATGTTTAGTGATCTCAAACTCTGCGTCGCTCTTTCGGGAATAAATAAAATTATAGCCGTTCCCATTGGGTGCTGACCCCCCGATCGGCACATTCACCCCGCGGGACTTTGAAGTTGGGCCTCAGATTGCGACAGCAGGTTAGGACCAAAACCACAAGACAATGAGACTGACTCATTTCTTTCCTTCGAGGGGGAAAAAAACATTTGAAGAAATGTGCCCACATCTAAAAAAAGTATACATTCATCATTAGAGAGGCATTACTTTTGCATTACGATCTAAATGTACAAGACTTACAGCTGTAATGATGTATTTTTAGCCACATCAGTCATGTTCTTTTTATTTATTTTTTTACAATTTCGAGTCATGTTATCACATCATGCTGTGTAATATTGTTAAACTATTTTTTTAGTTGCTGCATCATCAATTTTGAATCACGTGTTATTTATTGTAAAGCAAACATCATTTGAATGACAATCCTTTCCAGAGAGGGAAGCCCCTTCAGCCTTCCTAAGTAGTTCAGAGAAAAGAAGGAGAAAAAAAAAAGTTGAATATGTGGTGCTTCGCTGCATCCAACAAATTGTTTTCTGGTGTGACTAAACATTTTTTTCCCCTCATGGACGACCGACTTCCAACATCTGAGTCTTGTTAGGACTGTTACGCAGAACAACAAGACTGCAGGGCGAGGCAATGAAGAGATCAGTCAGTAATTGATCAGTAACTGATAATTAGTTCAAAGACGATTCGTGTTTACTAGTACAACACAATGATTAAACAGTTTCATCATTCCAGTGCGTTAAGAGGAGGGTCAGGGACATACTTTGAGTGTTTGTTTGTGTGTGCCTGTGTGTGTGTGTGTGTGTGTGTGTGTGTGTTGTCATTCTACACCCAAAATTCAAGCCACTGACCAGATGTTTTTTCTCTTTCTCCTCCTCACTCTATCTCTTGATATTTTCCTGTCTCTTCTTCTCACTCCTGTGTTCTTTCCCTAAGGTTTTATTGCTTCACAAAGGCCAATTTTTTCATTTATTTAGCCATTGTTTTGCCTTAACAAACAGCTGCCATGTTATGCTCAATGTCTGGGCTCCTGTAGCCTGTAGAAAACTTTGTATATTCAAGACTTATATACAGACTATGAATGAAAAGATAATATTTTTCCATTTCTTTGCAGTAGTTCTATATTTGGCATGCATTAGCAAGAGCACTGCTGGAGTTTTTCTTCTAGATTGATGGATTCAACAATCATGTTGGTACATGTACTGCAACACACTGCCACACAGGAGCTCCTCACACCAGACTCAATACAAATAAAAAGTCTTAAAACACAACAGCTTGGCATTAAGGAGGGTTTGCGACGTTTAAGGTGAGGGTCTTCAATTACATGCATCATGTTGAGGATCCGCATCGTAAAGTGCTGTCCGTGGTGCTGAATTTGATCAGCAGGTGTTGACATGTTAATGGCCCTCTGATACTTGAATATATGATCATACTGTGTGTAAAGTGTAAATCATTGGAAAATATTTTGATTATCGATTAATGCTTGTATGTCTTTTTTCTCTAGTTGCCTCTCAATTGCACAGATGAATATCGTTGTTGGTTAGACAACAACTTGGGCTTTAGGAAACTGTGCCAGAGATTTTTTTCCCCATTATTTTTGAGAAGAACTGCTGAAAAAATTAAACACACTCACACACAGTATTTTTCCTTCTTGGTCCAAGTGCCAATTACATAAAAAAGTCATTTAAAAAAAATAAATAAATAAATAAAAATCATCACTCACTGAAAATCATTGCACATCCTGTGAAATTCTGCACAGTAGTTGGTCTTTTACCAATACCCCCCATCAAATCAATATTTGCCATCTGCAAAGTCGGGCCCTCAGTGGGAAATAGAAAGCTGTAAAGTTGACATAACTGACAGATTGTTGGCAGCACCCAACATCTGTATAATCTCAGTTAGGAGTTAACCGCCTTAGAGAGACATACTGGATGACTAAGTGTACAGGTCTGTCTTTTTTGCATGGTTATTGCTATGCTGTTGGTGCATCCCCAAAAGGGATTGTTTTAAAAAGAAAAAAAACAGAGGTATTAAACCATGATGGATTGACAGTGGTGGACAAAATGGAGGAAGGAATACAGTAGACTTTGATAACTCCAATCTGTCTACTGCATACCTTGGATAAAAGTCAGTAGATCCAGCAATAACAGAGAAACCGAGAAGAGAAGAAAAGAGAAGAGAAGAGAAGAGAAGAGAAGAGAAGAGAAGAGAAGAGAAGAGAAGAGAAGAGAAGAGTAGAGAAGAGAAGAGAAGAGGATGCAGAGGCGGAGATATGGCTGTTGTCTGACAATGTGAAAAGGAAATTAAACAATGTTGAAACCAGACAGTAGACCTAGATTCTTGAAAGGTGAAACGCAGCAACACACGTAAGGTACAACTTATTTCATCCAAATACAGGGAGATGTTTATCTAAAAGGTTAAGCTCCAAATGATACAGGTAAAAAAGTGATTAGATTGTATCTCTCAAAACAGCTCAGGGGAACTTGACTCGGCTAAAAACGAAAAAGAAAGAACTCTTGGGATAGGCAATCATGTGTCTTCAATGGCTGAGTTAACAGGGGTTTTTTACACAGAGATGAGCGACCCTTTAGTCAGAGATGAACACCTACAGTAATCGAGAAAACTATTGCATGTCTACTACTGGTGTAGTGTTTCATTTTCATACATTCTTATAATCGTTAAAACACAAGAATTTAATTTGACTATAATTCACTCAGACACTTTTGTCTATGAACTGACCATTAAAATGACACATTATATTAGATTTTAGTTGGAGGCAAGTGGGAAGTCTTAAATTAAATCAACATAACCAAAAAATAAGGAGGAGATATACATGAATATGATTGGAAGTTACAGGTCAGCTGGCAGCCAGACAGCCGATGAGTGAGCCACTGCTTGTGAAGCATGATCAGCTAATGCAAGCATGACCTGGTAGAATTTATTAAACGCACCTTCAAAAGTGGACTGTGTATTAAACTTCTTTTGTTCATATAGTTCATGAATTTTACATTTTTAAATTGAACATTTGACAACTTTGGTTTCGTCTGTTGAATAAAAAAAGTGTAAAAAAACCATTTCTTAAACTAAGTTATAAGAAAGAAGTATAATTATGGTATCTATAGTCTCGCATTGTGTTTGCATGTGTATTGAAAGATTTATAACGATAACCAGCTCCAATCAAAAGGACAAGAATATGAGAGAAATGATCCAACAGTTCTGGAAAAGGAAGGAGAGATATGAAGGAAAGGTTTTCTTTCCTTCTTTTGGACCTGCTCTGCTCAACTGGTGGGGTTTGGTCTGGGAAGGGGAGGAGACAGAGAAACGGGGGGAGAGGGAGGGAAAGAGAAAACGGGGTGGGACAGACCCCCCCGCACAGACTCATACACACACACACGCAGACACACACACACACACACGTACATGTGCACTCAGACATGCACGCACACATAAATGCACACAGTTCTTCAAAGCCAAGTGGTTTTCATAGACATCCAATTACACTAAGAGATGACATCTGGGGAGCTGCAGCAGATAAATAAGGTGAAAGGAAAGACAAGATTCAGTCACCTCAGAGAAACTCCAGATAACCAAAGAGAGCAGCGCTGATAGAGATAGGGGAGAAGGAGAGGCAAAGGAAAGAGGGAGGGGGCCAATGGAGAGGGAGCCACACACAGGAGGAAAGAAGAGAGGCAACGCACCGCTCCAGCGCTCAGACTCCGAGAGGCAAGGACGGAGGCGAGATAGGGAGCTCAGCTCACTGACAGACGCACAACAAGAGAAGAGAAAGACGAGAGCTCCCGGGCTCAGTTACACACTCAAGTAACTTCAAACCAGCTCCAACAAACCAGGAGAAACAAAGAGAGAAAAGAAGAGAAGAAAGGAAGAAAGTCTGGATTCTTTGACTCTTTTTTTGTGACCTGCCTTGCGTGGATTTCTTTGGACATTTTTCGAGTACCAGCGTTAATCCTCTTCTTCTTTTTTTTAACTTCCTGTTTTTATTTATTTATTTTGTCCTGAGCAGTTTAGCATCTTTTATCTAGACCTTCTCCACCTCCCTGGACTGGAGAGGATAAATGTTTTGGGGACATGTGTGCGGAGTAGATTTTAGTGTATCTGAATGAACTGATATTGTGACTTTTTGTGTTTGGATGCGAGAGTTTTGGTGTGTATTCAAACTTTTTTTTTTTTTTAAAGGGGATTTTGAGAGTGTGTTGGTGTGTGTGTGTGTGTGTGGTAACCAGAAGTAGAGAGCGGCTGTCTCAGGAGGAGAGGGAGGAGGCGAGAGGTCTTTGAGGCGAGCCCCCAGTTGTTCCCGTTGCGAGGTGATCTGAGTTATGGATGTTGACGCATTCCTGCGGCGCTGCTGAGGAATAAACAGCACCGGGGACTACAGCAGAGACAGCCGCAAAACTGCAGGCTTCACCACCACCAGCAGCTGCATTTACATCACCACGAATATCAACGATAAGTGTACATCTGCTACCACGAATCCTGCTCCGATCACATCTACTGCAGTCAGCTCAACTACCACTACCAGCCGTTCTACAGGTTTTAACACCTACAGTCCCAGAGAGGTTGTGGGTCCCCAGACAGAGGAGGTTTAGTCGGTCAGTCAGGGGGGGTGTCTCCCACTCTCATTCCCTCTCCTTGCACCCAGCTCAGCATGCCCCAGCCCCTGAGCACCTCCACAGCTCTGCCAGCTCCACTACCATGTGTAGATGGACAGTGACACAAGGTGCACCGGTCGCCTGGTTCTCCTCCTGCCCCTGCCGCAAACCTCCTTCACTCCTTCTCTCCCTTACCTTCCTCCTCCTGCTGCTCCTGCTCGGGCCGTCCTCGTCCTCGCCCCTCTCCGCTTTGTCGTCGGACTCTGACAAGAACCACAATGCACAAGGAGGGACCCCTCCTCACTTCTTCATCTCACGCCCCCCACCATCTCACTCCTCGCCCGCACCGCTGCACGCATCCTCTGCGAGGTTGCCACGGGCGACCAATGTGTCATCATCCTCCGCGATGGTCGTCGGTCGTCACGTGCGGAGCAGCTACAACCACCTACAAGGAGACGTGCGCCAGAGGAAACTGTTCTCCTACCAGAAATTCTTCCTTCGCATTGACAAGAAAGGAAAAGTTAATGGCACCAAAAGTGAGGACGATCCATACAGTAAGTCTAATATCTTGTTTTAAACAGTATTTAACTGTGAAAATGGCAACTTATGAGAATTTGAAAGCAATCCTGGAATTGTTTTAAGCGTTTACTGGTTACTTAAGATCATGTATTATTTATCAGGGCTTGACAGTATCTGATGATATTAGCCATTTTGTTATTTTCAAGACATATTAGTTGTATTAAAAAGGGATGCAAGAGCAGCTGGACACAAAGGGAAATCCACTTTGCCAAAAATGCACATATCTGTTAATGATAGCGCAGTGGTTGTGTTTATCTGTGGAGAGTAATGTTTCTGTTTTCCCTCCCTGGGCAACAGTGCACTATAAGACAGGTGACTAGGCAAAGGAACAAATAACAGAGCTGCGTGCTTTTCAGCCTTTTCACCATGTGTAGAGGCAGGCACGTTTGCCAGATTACAGAGAGTTCGGGAAAGGAGAGCATGACAGTAGGAGAGAGGGAGAGGAGGAGGAAAAATAAAATGAGTAAGCCAGGCAGATAGAAGGAGAGATGATCCACTGGAACCAATTAGAAATTGCCCAGAGAAAGTTCTTCCTCTTTGAGAAAATATCAAAAACACAGCTATTACCAAACCCCTGGGGAGAATGACAAGTACACTTACTCCTTGCTGCTATTGTGCCACAGCTATAATAGTGGTGGGCATATGCTAAGTATGAGGTTAAAACAGACTTAGATGTAGAGTAATGACCATGCCGTTCCCGCTCCTTTTTTTCTGGTTGTACATTTTGCGGGTTGTGTGATTTTAACCTTTATTTATCCAAAGAAGGGTCACTGAGCACACATGCTCTTTTGTCAGCACCACTCAGCCTCACATTCACACACAGTTACACTCTGTCACACTGGGTATACCTTGAATTCTTCCTCCGCCGAGCGCAGAGTAACTCCACTGGCAGGAGGCAGGTTGATGTACCCCAACTAGTTTTTGAAGGAAATGTGTAATTGAAAGTGTAAATAGCTAGAATACTATGCAGTGGATTAAAATGTTGATAATGTATAAATGCATCTATGTTTAAATCTCTTCTAAGATAATTCATTAAGATATTCATTAAGATTGCTTATTAAAATAAAATGGTGAAACTTTGTTTTTAAAGTTACTCGTGTTACTAAACTGTAACACGACATAATGTTAAAATATAAATACTTTTAAAGACAGGTAAGGGTTATCATAATTAATTATTTATGACTGATCCAGAGCAGGAAATCAGCTGTTATCGTTCTGTAGCCCACATCTTTATCTTCTAGTTAAACACATCTGGAAGTTCTCCAGGGCGACCAGTCTTTTGGCCTCAGAGGAGCTGCACTGCCTGAGGGCACATTGACAGTAGTTGTTGAGGGAGAACAGAACATTACTCCCACATTTACCTGCCCAGAGTTTCTCTGCCATCTCACTGAATTAGATGGGAGACATCCAAACCACGAGCTAATTTCTCAAAAGATTATACAACAGCTTCTCGCTGCATTACGTCTATTGTATGTGTCACAGCATGTTAAGCATGTGTGTCTGGGAATGTAATCTTCCTAAATGCATGTTTATCACTCGCACACCTTCATACACATGTCATAGGTTTGTATGCATCTGTCTGTGGGTCTGTGGTGTGTACAAGTCTCTCCTGCTGAGAGCGCACACACACACACACACACACACATACACACACACACACACACACACACACACACACATACACACACACAAGCTGGAGCACAGAGAGGCCAGTCTTGCACATGGCCTCCATATGGCAAAGCCCACTTTTATTAGGGCCGGGGCCAGTGTGAATATGTGTGTGCATCATGTGTGTGTGTGTGTGTGTGTGTGTGTGTGTGTGTGTGTGTGTGTGTGTGTACGCGTGCATGTGTGTGTGTGTGTGTGTGTGTGTGTGTGTGTGTGTGTGTGTGTGTGTGTGCCACTCAGACACCAAGGCTCTGCCAGACATGGCTGAAGGAATTTCAATTAGCGTCTCTTCCTCCCTCCCCTTGCCTGCAGTCCTCTCTGACACACACATGCGCGCGCGCACACACACACACACACACACACACACACACACACACACGCACACAAGCTTTTACACACATGCACATAAAGAGCTCAACCATTAGGGTGCAACGTGTCACTAACTATAATGGCATCAGGTCATGGCATTAGAGGCGCAATCCATCAATTTCAACAGCTCCTACAACTTGATCGTAGGTATGAACTTTATAGAGGAACACAATCGAAAATATGAAGACTTGGCTGCGGAGGCCAAACTTTTAGGCTGTATTTTTTCTTGGCAGCATATTAAGTAGGCATTTCATCAAGCCGCATCTACCTGACAGCAAGTGCAGATGTTTAACATGTTTCAGACAAAAGACAGTGGGTGGAAACTGGAGAAATGTAACTGTGATGAAATAATGATTAAATGATGTGTGTGTGTGTACTCACAATCATACTAAATATACAACACGCATACTATTTGTTACAGTATATTCATCTGTGCAAACGCTGGTGCAGCAGTTTGTATGCTAATGCACCACCTCCCACAATTTTGCATTCACTTTAAAAATGAGCAGAGAACAAACTGTACCCTTCAAACTACCCTGACGGAGAACATGGACGTGGTATCTGACATGCTACATCTCATGTTTGCAATACGTTTCCAATAAGCTTATTTTTCAACGCTACAGATGATAGCATTGTTATATAACATTGATCATTTATACTGTATAAGTGTGGAGTTGATAGGACAAAAACAGCTTCAAAGCTGCACAGACTTTTTGGCAAATAAATGCTTTGATGCAGATTTCTGGCCTTTATGTGCTCATTAAAAACACCTGGCTCTGAGCAGAGCTACATTGCTTTCAAAATCCACTAAATATAAACATACTGAATAATGTAATATTCCTACAAGAGCTTATTAGTCAGAAAAACAGACCATTGATTTAGAAGAGTGTCACATTGAAAAACACTGAGGCAGTAGTTAGTATGGTTATCTAATAGTCTGGTAATGTTCAGGAGGTCAGATTGCAAATGAGAGTCATTAGACGGTGTCAGAGGTGATGAAGAAGTTGTAGGTCCGGCTCCGGGGTCGAGCTTCTCCTCCACAGCCGAGCCTTTCTAATCATGTTGTCAGAGTTAAGTGCAGCGCATCACTCAGGGTTGAAGGCTCATATTGTTAACATGCGCTCAGTGGTGTGTGACCATGTTTATCCATTTGTATTCACATGATCAGTGCCCATCTATCCATCTCACCTCATAAAGCCTTTAAAAGAAGGCACGCTAACAGTCTGAATGTAAAAACCCTGCCAGGCTTCCATGTGATTAGCATCGATCCTTCCGCTGACCATAAGCAACAAGACTCTCCTTGTTTTCTTCCCTCGTCGTTGTCCACGGACTGTCACATCTTGTATACAAACAGTTGAATAAAGCAATGAAACAAATGGACATGTGTTTGCAGTTGGACCGCAGACCTGCGGTAACGCGTCGCTCAATTAGTATTGTATGGTGCCAACTTGACTATAGCTGGAGATTTGAATCTGGCTGCGGCCACCTGGATTGTAAAAGCTGCCACACATCTTTATTGTTAACATTAATCACAGTAGACGCATTACCCACTAACGTGAATGAATCCAAACGCACTGCAATTTATGGATAGTCTAATACACTGGACGTTATTCTGACTTAGTGCATGTTTTCCATGTGTAGGCTAATTACACAGGTCTGCCCCCTCTGGTCTGACCCTTACCTACTGACCCGAGTCAGGAAGCTTTGTTAATGGAAAGGTCACAGCTACACATAGTGCATCACTTTGGGCTTTTCTGTCACTCTGGGATTGAACATTTCTTGTAGTTTGAGTAATTTGAAATGATTTTGGTATGCAAGACTACAACAAATTTGAATTTTTGATGGAGAAATTATATTAAAATTCTGCTTAAGGAAATTATTTTTCCTACACTACAAATATCTCCATCTTAACATCAATTATTGAGTATTAAATGCAATGTTTTCTTACAATATGTGACACAATCTGCAAATACAAATCCACACCAAAAACATTGAGAATCGCTCTGGTCAGTTTTCTCTTTCATCAGCAAGAATCTAGAAGAAAGTTGTGTTCAAGAAGCATCTGAATAAGGCTGACCAACAGTTGTCTTTCTCCTCTGCATTCATGAACTTCTAATAACCCAGCGGGGTTACGACACTAAGCAAAAATGTGACAAGTGCTTGACCTTCTTGAATTTTTCAACATATTCTTGAATCTAGTCCCAGTCTTTTCACTTTCTGTTTCTGGATCCTTTTTTTATTTTGTTCTGTCTACTTTACTTTTTCCCTCCTCCTCCTTCTCTGCTCTCGTGGTTGATGAGCGTGTTTAAGGTTCTCATGGGAAAAGGTAACAGTGTGGCTCATAAAAGAGAATTATGAGGAGATACGGGATGTACCAGAGGTTAGTGTCAGAGTTGCTTTTCATTCTAAGTTACTTTGACATCTTCATGGATTCTCCTCTCAAACAGTCGTAAATAAAAGCGGTGTGCAAACGCCATGAGCTACAAGCTTGTTCAGGAAATACTGAACCTATCATTGACTACTCCTAAAGCTGCCACAGCCAAGTACAATCACATTCAGCTGTGCTCTGAAAAAATACAATAAACCTATACTACCCACACACTCCCTCCTATGTTTGATCCCTCTGATCTTCCCTCCAACTACACTGATGGTAATTTTACTTATGGCTATAACAAACAGGTGCTTTTTACTTCATGCAAGACCTCTGATTAGGGCTGTGATGGTATAAATTTATTGTTATTGCAGTGAAAAAGAAACGTAAGGGGATACATGCCCAGTCCTCCTTTTTTAAGAGAGTCCAAAAATCA
Organism: Scomber scombrus; assembly: GCF_963691925.1. Lineage (NCBI taxonomy): Eukaryota > Metazoa > Chordata > Actinopteri > Scombriformes > Scombridae > Scomber > Scomber scombrus. The sequence goes on from NC_084984.1 coordinate 5,056,603, forward strand.
TTTTAATAGATTAAAAGGTTTGGATTTGACTGCAAGAACCTGTGCGAAAGCTGAGCAGTGTGCAGAGATGATCGATGTGTCTGTACACCAGTCTTTGACCTTGTCAGTCCTTACTGGACAATGAGCCAATCCTGGATAGCGGAGTTGGAGATACTTTAATGCAGCCACGTCTTGGTGAAGATGATGGCACAGCAGTTTGTCATTTCTCTCCGGGAGGTCAGAGGCAGTCTTAGGTTGTCTAGTTTATTCTTGATGGAGCTGACGTTGGAGAGGAAGACTGACGGGAGACCTGGTGGACTGTGGTTAGATTTTAACCTAGCGTAGGTGCAGGTTCGCGTGCAGCACTTCCGCTTCCTTAGGCACCCATTTTGTTGTCCCCCTTGATGGTCGTTCTCCTGGAGCGGGGGCAAGCCAAGGCAACGACATATCCAACATATCTGCATCCGTTTGTGTTTGACATTTAAAAGGGAAAAAAAATGATAATAAGGATAATCACATGTCCACAGCCCTACTCCTGATTGGCTGGAAACAAACTAAAAATCGTGGATATGAAGAGTGAAATGAGTCAGGACACAATACAATCACAATTTCAATGTATGGAGAAGCAGGTTTTTCATTGTGTATGGCTCTTCATGGTGATGTTTTGTTCATAATCTCAGATACAGCAGGGGTCTGGATCAAATCATGTCAGCTCTGATTCATGACTTGTTTTACTGGAATCCACAGAGGAAACTCTGTCAATTTCCTGTTGAAATCTTGCGTAATATTGATTATTATCATCCGTGACAGTAATGTTATGTTACTGTAGCTGACATACACTGTAGCTTCACCCCATACATTTAGAAATTACTTTATGGTTAATGGATCCGAGCCAAAGCACTGATGGTGAAGGTGTCGTAACCTTTAACGAGCCATTTACTTGTATTTTACTGGACGTATAATGGCACTTTGCAGAAGCCATTGCAAAATCTTTGGTGCCCAAAGTCTCAAATGTTCAGTTTGGAATGATATTTAATATGAGCCCCAGGAATCAGGTCCTTGAAGTCGAGAAAGAAAAAATGTTCCTGCACTGAGAAAACCAGCATGTTCTGATATACAGGCCTTTTTTTGAAGACTTAAGTTATTAAATGCAACAATGACAAGTAAAATTTTTTAATGACTCTGAAATAAATTGTAATTGAAAACACAAAAGTCAAATTGTTGCATTATCAGATGTAATAAAAGCAATATGATTTATGCAACTTCTCCCCTCTCCCTGCCTTGGCAGCACTTTTCAATTCTCATCTCTCACACAGAGATGAGTCCAGAGGTTCAGATGTGCCTTTGACCCCATTACTGCACGTACAGGGTCTTTAAAGGAGCATGTGTGTGTTCAGGCTTTTGGGTGTGTCAGGAATGTTGATGAGCACTGAAAATGATCACAAAAACCTTCCACAGTTAAAGTTTCCCATCAAGATATTAAGACGTTTCTACATCGTTAAAGTGCAGTTTTTATACTTTTGAACGCTGAGTGTTTTCGCCAGGAGTCACCAAGGACAACGACAGGATCCGTCTCATTTTTCCATCACCGTTTACATTTTTCCTGTCATCGCTGCTTGATATTTTCCCATCAATTCGCTCCCCTGTCCATTAATGTGTCAGCTACAACAGGACTGAAATAAGAGCCAGATTTCTGTAGGCAAACTGAGGCAGTCCCGCCGCAAACCCCACCACTCCCGGACCACCTTAAACAAAAGTCTTTCAGCAGCAAATCATGATCCTGTAAGATCGTGCGCAGCTTTGGAGCACTTCGTCTCTCTGAAGAGAAAAGAGCTCAAAACGCCAAGAGTCCATTACTGTTCACAAAGAATCTAAAGTTGGACTTTTTCTGGTTTTGATGAATGGCTCTTTTCAGTGTTTATGGTATGTGGAGGATTCTCACTAAATATGATCAGAAGAGACGGAGATAAAGAGATAAAGACACAGGAGGAGATATTCTACAACAAGTCCTGAATCATTTACCTGATTTCTAAACTATCGAGCTTTAGTTTAAATCATTTCTGCGTAACTGGCACGTAGTACACAAATCTTTTAAATCGGTAATGGTGTACTTTACAGAAACACTTGAGATGGATTTACAGTTAAGCCATACAGAAAAACGTTGCTGACAGCAAATGCTACATTTTCTAATACTTTATGTTGTTATATCAACATCATGGCGGTCACTGGGAAGTTGGAGGCAGCGCTACTTTGTTCAAGAGGCAAAAAAAGATGAAAATCACATGAAAAGATAAAATCAAACCAATTTAAAGCTCAAATTATAAAAATGAAGTTATAGGCTATTTCAGAAATTCTAGTTTTTAAAGCTGAAGCTGAAGCTAGAGCTAGTTCAGGATTTGGTCAAACAACCATAAAGTAAACAGTAAATATTTTGATGATTGATTCATTATTAATTAGAATACATATGTTCAATCTCAATTGCCAAACATTCACTGCTTCAAGGTTCCCCAATGTGAGAATTTTCTACTTTTGTATGTTTTATATCACTGTAAAACTAAATATCTTTGGGATTTGGACTGTGAAGTTGTGTATTTTTCACTATTTTCTGATATATAAGAGACAAACCAATTAATCGAGAGAATAAACATCAAAATATTCCAAAAAATCCATAGAATCATTCCAACTCAAGTCCTTTTAGAAAATAAACAACAACAACAAACTGTACTGTAGCATCATTTTATCTGACTTTTTTAAATTTATATTTTTACAAGCAGCTACACTGAAAAATGCACACAAAGCTAAATACTGTACTAGTGTCCTTTCAGTCTGAACCTGGTGCATGTGAACAGGCAGAATTCACAGCCAGTAAAGCAGTGGGAGGTGAAGAAAAGCATATGTGACAGATAACAGGGCTGCTTCAATATAGACACCATGTGCTATAGGAACCCCCCCCCCAAAAAAAAAAAATACACACACACCTCATGCTCCTTGCTCTCAGTCACCCCTAACCCTGCCCCTACACACACAAGTTTGTTTAGCTATCCTTGTAAGGACATTGCATTGACTTCCATTCATTGTGGATAGCCTAACCTAACCTTAACCAGAACATCAAAATAAAGTTTTGCCTCATTAGGACCAGGCTTTGGTCCCCCATGAGGACTTCTGGTCCCGACAAGGCCGGTGTTTATACCGGAAAAGGTCCCCAAGAGGTAACAAAAACACACACACGTGCACACACACACACACACAAAGACACACACCATGAAAGTGAGGCTCCTAATGGAGTCATCAAAGGTAGAGCTGAGAGCTCAGAGCTGAGTCCAGAGAAGCATCTGGACAGCCTGGTCGTTTGAACAGAGCAGCCAGCAATGCCAGCTAATTACCGTGTGTGTGTGTGTGTGTGTGTGTGTGTGTGTGTGTGTGTGTGTGTGTGTGTGTGTGTGTGCACTATGTATACGATCATAAATGCATGTTTAACGCAAAACAAATAAAATAATACACAGAGAAAGATGCATTTGACAAACAGAATAATATTTGTACATGTCTGTGCAAATATAATAATATTTGTGGTGTAAAATAACACGATTTCTGAAGCTGAAAGTCCAGCGCCAACAACTAAAACCACAACAGTTGGGCAACATCACACTGGCAGCTGAACTATAAATGAAAAATGTGTGAAATGCAGACAACCGTCACAGCACATTGCCTGAAAACATAACTCCTGCCATGTCAGGCCTGTGAAATGTTTTGACAGAAACTGGCAGCTTTGGCACTTTATCATGTTACAAAGTCAACTGTGTTAAAGGAATCACAATAACTCAGGTGGTAATGTTTCTTTTCTTTTTTTTTTTTTCTCCTCCCGATCAAAATCACCATTAACATGGCAGTGAATTTCTCTTGGGTTTCCTCCCAGCTGTTCTTAAATGTGTGTGACATAACTCGCTGTGAGCTTGCTGCGTGCGGTAAAGTGATCTCAAATTATGTGGATTAGAATGACCCGCGCAGACGAAACTTAACGCTATCTGTTGGCTAGGCGGATAGACCTCTGGTATTTTAAACAGAGGGATTTCACTCAGGTGATCCGTTTTGTTTTATTTTTTTACTTTTTTTTTTTTTTTGGAATAATCTGGGTTTGTTTTTCTTTTCGTACCTTTGCCAGTTTTGAAATCACACACAGCTTGAACAGTGTGGTTACGGCTATTTCAGTCCAACAAGACAGTGATGTGAGTGTTCCTGTCAGGGTAGGAAATAAAACCATTATGGGAGCGAGAAAAAGTTAAATAATACAGTGAGTGCAGGTCAAATAGAACCACCCAGCTAATGAAAAAAATACTTGAGAAGAAACCAATTCAGAGTAGTGCGCATCGTATCTGTTTTACATGATTTACAACCCAGAAATGTAATGTGTGCAAAACACATTCTAAGCACAAATCTGTTCACCAAAATTTCTATTTGTCAAAAAAAAAAAAGGAAAAAAAAGAAATAGCCATATTGAAAATCAGAAACAGGCCTCTGTTTTTTCATCTTCAGTCAAAACCGTCAGCCGCGCAGGCTTTTGATGTGGCCACTTAACACAGGATGATACTGTTGTCAACCACATCAGTCTAAACCAATACCTCAATGCTCCTCAAAACACATAATATACAGCAGTTTCTACTCCAACCCAGTATCTTCGCCAGCTCTCGCCCAAGCAAACTGCGCAACCGAGACATGTTTGTTCTCTCTCAGACTTCATAACGAGCCGGAAATCTTCGACCAAACTCCGAAGAAAAATAATGCAAAAGAAATAGACGAATCCTGTCAAACCACGGGTGGCTCGAAAGCAGCCAAGAAGAGTCTTTCTGCATAAAAAAACCTTTGTGTGAATGCATTTCATTCATTGTTATTGTATTTGAATGATCAAATACAGGAAAACGTATCTGATTTGAGTATATTGGTGGTCCATTTCTTTCTTCTGATTCCTTTTATTGTTTTTTTCCCCCTTTTCTTTTGAGTGTCTGGTGGTTGAATGGATGAACACTCATGTCATCATTAATACAAGTCACCGTCAGTCACTTTGTTGCCATAGTTTCAAAGAGAAAAATGATTTGGTTTTAGACCTCAACTGATGCTAATCAGATATTAAATTTGTTTTGTTTTTTTAAATATTATACAACAATATAATACAATTGTGTCTCAGATGTTTAAATCTAACAAAGAGTTTGAGAATTAGTCACTGCAGAGAAACACAGGAACAGTCAGGGGGGTTCATCCAAATATCCAAGTGTTGGAGCTAGAATAAAAGAAGCGGACCGTTCTCCTGTTCATCTCACTGGGGGGAGTTCATGACACAAGCTAGTGACAATATTTCACAATAAAGAACGAGACCTCTCCGGGATCCTGGCATGCAGTCGACCCACTCACAGCTGGTCGCCGTGTTGAGGTCACGATGTGAACAACCGCAGTATAATCTTCAAAAAAGCCCCTGGATAAACAGTGGAAACATTTTCACAACCTCCCTTAACCTTTAGGTTCAGCTGGAGTCTCACTAACAGTGTTCCCAAAGAGGCCGGCCGGGGGTCGAGGGGAGGTCTGCATATGTGTGTGTTCCTCTGTGTGTGTGTTCCTGTTTGTATCCATCAGCATGTTTTTATGCATACGAGTGAGATTTTGGGAGTTTTGTAGTTGCACAATTTGTGATACTGGTGCCATCGTCTTCCTCAGTCTGCTCTCCGTAGTAGTTATTATTAAATTTCTCAAAACTGACAATTTATATTTATTAAAACTAATGACTTTATTTTCTGTAGCATAAGGTCAAAAGTACATCCAATTCTGGTAGTGACACTTTTTAAACCAAAATGTGTTTAATTGGGCAAAAAACCACATAACTCTACAGCGGGACCCTCTGTAGTTCTTATCCAATTGAGACAAATAGATTATCAAAAGACTACTCTCTGTCCCACAAAGCCCATTGTTACTGAATGTTACTGAATGCCAGAGTGTGTTATGAAGGAACAGCCTAACAAGATCTCAGTGTCCCCAGTTTCTGGTTAGTCATTTTTAAAGGCTTAAGTCTACAGTGGAGAGGGAGGAACGTTGAAATTCTGACCAAACAGAGTAAACCTGAGAGGCTCGGCATACAAAAAAATTGATTTAATGAGAATAATGATGAGGACAAAAGCAGCATTGAGGAGAGGAGAAAAGAGAAAAAGAAGAGTGACTGGAAATCAGAGGCGAAAATGGAAACACTACATTTTAAAACAAGTCAAACTATCGCATCTTTTCTTCTGCATAATATTCACATAACAGTACAGGATAGAAATGGACTTTAATTTTCATTTCCTTTTGCCTGTATTCTGGAAACTCTGCCAAAATTAGTGGTTAATCTGGATGGAAACTTGGCTTGTGAGGTTAAGAAATTATACCACATACTAAGCAGAGGTTAGAAAGTTTAAGGGAACCAGACAACAAAGCAACAACAACTATCCACACAATGTGGTGAGCGTAAAAATCTCAAGACACCAGCACTCCTGACCTGCCAATACCACAAATAATCATGACTACAGCCAAAGCTATAGATCAGACAATGGTTTAAATTGACAAAAGCTGCTGTTGAGTTGCTGCATTCTGTATGTTTGGTTTTGTATTAGACGTTCAAAAAGGCAGATTTCTAGTCATGTTGTGGATTTGACAGTCACAGCGGAGTTGGGATTTGGCTACAAACCCATTTAATATGGTAGTGGTCTTTATGAAGTGGTTAATGAACAGTTTCTTACTGTTAGAGGGCCAGGTTGTGTTTATTTGTACTTGTGGCTGTGTCAGTGTTACGGTTTGGGTTTGACTGGCAGAGACCCACTTGGCTTGTTTTTATGAAAGTTGTAGTGTTGCCCTGTTACACACAGGTGTTTGCCCTTGGTAATTTCTTAAAAAAATGTTGATAGCGGAAAATGTTCGTGCCTTTTATATTAAGTGAATCCTGTGTGCTATTTGCACTTTCAGTGTTGGGTCATAACTTTTTTTTTTTCCCTTTACACTTGAAACATAAATTTATAATAAAGTTGTTGGGCTGTGATCCAGGGAACGCAGGGAGGGAAAAAAACAGACTTTTCCCTCTTCAGAAAAGGGAATAAAATACATGAAAAGTCTCAAGACACCAATATAACAAGGTGTTGAATGAGGAATATTAGAGTAAAATAACAAAAAAAAAAGGTTTTAAGAGTAATGTAGGTCTAACAGCAGAATTGAAACCGTTTTTCAAGGTGTGTATTAGCCTGCATCTGTGTGTGCTTTTATCACAGAAACCTGATGTGTGTTTTAAGCTCTGGTCCTGTTTTTCTCCGTCTCCTTGCCATAAACTCTTTTGCTGCAATCTAAGCCTTTTGTTGCAGCATGGCCTTTTAACTCGCAGGCAGACGGGCTGCTTCTGGTAACTGGTAAAGGAGGCCATAAAAGAGCCCTGTGCTTTGGTTTCTGACAAACCACATCAAACAGGATGAGGGGGGAAAAGGGTTTGAACAGGTGGACCGGCCTCTAGCACAGCACAGACGGATTTTTTTTTTTTTTTTTTTTTTGACAGATCACCGCTCAGAAATGTCAGCTGTGGTGCAGTGAGATGGAACATTTTGAAGCTGATAGATCAGCGCTGTGTTGTGGTACAGCGACTGCTTTTAATGCGTGTCTGTGTGAGTAATAGACTTAACAAAACAAGCCAACATGATGCACTGTGAGCTACAAAAATCTTCTTGAAGTTTAGAAGTTTAACGACCCTTTATTGACTAAGTAAGGGAATTGAGGGGGATGGATTAATGCCAGTGTGCACCTCAGCCAAAGAATACATTTAACACAAAAAGAAAAGCAAAACAGAAACAAAACACGGAGGCCATAAACAGTTAAAAATAAACCAACAGCACACATAAAGTACACAGAGAAAAGCTCTTAGCCACTTCAAAACATCACAGCTCATTTTTTAACCTTTTTTTTTAAATGCATTTCCAAATGCAGAAGTGTTTCTTATTGTTTTGAAATAGCACTGAGAGATAGAAACAGATTTTTGGAGAGCGGTAAAGCTCAACAGTGAGTCGATGCTCTCAGATGTCTTCATGTGAAGCTACAAATCTCTGACTAACGATCACATCAGGACTGGAGGATATTGTGAATTTCTGCCTGAGTATAAGAGAAAGAGGAATGATGGCAGCAAATGGCATCTGGTGGACAGACAGGTATACTTTATATGAGATTTAAAGTTTAAAGAACTAAGTAGAAGCCATTTGATCTTCAACTATTTCATCTTCTCATACTGTATTTATTGTTTGCTGCTTTTCCTGCTCATCACAATTTATCAACTTCCTCCTCAAACTTAAGGAAAATATGAAAATGTGTGACTCTAGAAAGAATGGATAATTAACAATTATTAATTGTTCTGGATTTTGGCCTCAAGTCATGTTTGGTAACTGGATTAATAGGTCCAACTAATTAATTTTTTAATGATGGAAACACACAGATTAAATAGATTTTCGGGTTGTCCGTTCATAACTTGAACAAGAATCTGACACTTTGAAAGCTCAAGAATGACAATAACAGACCTTTAGAGATACTCTGGATGTACTCCCGCTGTTTCTCCCTCCATCCTCCCTCCTATTCCTGCAACCACTATTGCTGCACTTCCTACTGGCCCCTGTTAGCTAATCCTCTCAAACCCCTGATAGTTTTATGGCTTGGTGTAACTGACTTTAGGATGAGAGAAGAAAGGGCCGGAGACCACAGCTTAAACCAGTAATTGGTTCAGGCTTGAAAACTGATACGGACGCCTTGACCTCTTGCCAAACTGGCAGCCAGAAAGCCTCTCTCCGTCCTGTCCGTGTGCCTGCCTGCCTGCCTGCCTGCGCTCCCCTGGTCAGAAAAACAAACATAGAGCGGAGAAATGTTTTTTCCTGGCTTACACCTCGGTCCCAGGGCATGCAGCCCACAAGCTAACCAGCAAATGAACAGGGGGCAAGAGGCCGGTCTGAGGTCTGACTGTCACATAGTGAGGCAGAGAGAGAGAGGAGGGAGACGAGACTGGGGCTCACTTGTGAGGAAGAAACTGAGATGATTTAGGTTTCTCCTGCAGAATTTCAGGGTTTAACGGCTAGACTTTTAAACCGATATTCTTACATTCAAATATCTGCTTTTGTGATGTTTTAGATCCAACAATCTCTCAATTTTGATATTAAGAAAATATGACTTACACTCACAAGAAACAATAAAGTCCATAAATTTGAGAGCAAGTGCAGGAAAGATCAGTCAATAAATCAATTAGCTAATGGACCAAAAAAATATTCAACAGCAATTCTGATAATCAATGCTCAAGTGTGAGGATTTTTTGCTTTTCTGCTGGTTTTTTTCACTTGTCTTTGGGTTTTGTACTGACACTTAAAAAGAAGAACATTTGCGATATATAATGACAATAATCATTATCTGTAGCCCAATTTGGGGCCGTTCATATTTAATCAAGAACAGCAACAACTGATAAAATGATCTGATAAAATTACTTTAGCTTTAAGTTCTAACATATTTGTCTCTCTGTCCCTGCTGCACAGGTATTCTGGAGATCAAGTCAGTGGATGTGGGAGTTGTGGCCATCAGGGGCGTCAGCAGTAACTACTACCTGGCAATCAGCAAGAAGGGAGATCTATACGGAGCGGTGAGTAGTCGTTTCAGCTTTGAAATACTTTTTTAAAACAACAGACGAGGCAGCGAAGACTCTTTTCCAGAAATAGGAACCGCAGTTAGTCAGTGAGAGCTGCTACCTACCTCTCCTCTCTTCTCCTCTCCCCTCCATTCAGAAACAGGAAACACAATACTTCAGTTTCTCTATTCTGCTTCAGTCCCTCTGGGGGGAGAGCAGCCCTTGTTTCATCTGTTTTCTCTCTCTCTCTCTCTCTCTCTCTCCCTCTCTCTCTTTCCTTTCTTTTTTTCTTCATCTCATTCTCTTCCCTTTTCTTTTTTTTTCTCCTCTTTTTTCCTTACTTTTGAAAAGACCTAACTTTCAGCGTGTCTCTCTGGGAGCCACACCACAGATGAAATGACACACGGTAGAAAAGAAAGAGAGGCATTCTGTTGCATGGCCTGAAACTGAATTCCCATGACGTCTTCTGCTCGGTGCAACACAGGCCACAGTAACACAGCGCTCGAAGGGCCCGGCGTTCGATTACACTTGATGGGTTTACACAGTGACTTCTTTATCCAGTGATAATCAAATGAAATCATTGTTTCATTATATTGCCAGATCAATACATCTAAGTTACACAGAGGATTATGATCGCCTTTAGGACTTACCATGATTCAATTTGTATAAAATGATAAAGGAAAACCAACAAATTCACACAGTTGTCTGCAATAAAAGATTTTATTGTACTTCTTTATTAAATGTGGAGACTTTTTATACCTTTTAAAATTAGCCCACTAAGTCAGTAAGTCAAATGGTACTGACATTATTATTTTTCATTCCAATAATTTGATGTCACATATGATTACAGCTTCTTTTTTTTAAATCCCCTTTTCTAATCATTTAATTGAAATTCTGCCAGCACACACACAGACACAGACACACGGACACACACAGTCTGGTCGTACCGAGAGACCACTGTTAGTAAAAAAACTGCACAGTGTCTGTAAAATATTCTCATTTTGCTTTGGGAACATTCAGTTTTACTTCTGGAACCAATTTGAACAGCTGCGGCTAGATACAGAGAGAGAGAAAGAGAGTTATATTGTGTGTGTGTGTGTGTGTGTGTGTGTGTGTGTGTGTGTGTGTGTGTGTGTGTGTGTGTGTGTGTGTGTGTTGTGCATTCGGGGCAAGTACATTTTTTGCTTGCGAATATCGACTGCATCCATTTAACTGCCTGTTTAAGTGACATTCGCCTGAAGCACCAGGGCAGCTTCCAGTAAACTGACAAATGTTACTCTCTCAGATCATTTTCTCTTCATTTACCAGTGGGTGGTCACTGTGGTAATGTAAGCCACAAACATGGTGTCACGATGCTCTTTGCTGGCAAAAAGCCCCTTAATCTTTAAGACATCAGATCTCATGCTAACCTCCATGCGCCGTCCCGCCCCCCTCACTCGTCCAGTCCGCTGACACACAAACATTTACCATCATTTCATGTCCAGTTTACAATCGGCGTTGATTACACTGGGGATTAGTCTTAAGCAATAGCCGACCATGTGTTGATATGTGTTGATACAAGAATACTGACATGATGTTGCTGGGCTCAGACAAGGTCCAAAAGAAAAAGCATTAACATTAATAAGAATGAAAACAGTAACAAAAAGCAACAGCGGTGACAAACTCTTCGATGTCCAGTCCAGTAAGACAAATCACTTGCAGCTACTAATGACTGTTAAAAAATAAATAAAATTGATGATAATGACCTGAAAAATTAAGAAAATAAACTGAGACCAGACAACAAGATGAGGCTGTATTAAAAGAATGACTCACCCCAAATTGAAATCATCTATTGATATGATTTATTCACTTACAAGTCAAACAGTTTAATAAAAGATGCAGCGATGAAGCAAGCACAGCTGTACTGTGTAACAGCCTCATGACTTAGTGATTAGTTATTCAAAAAGGGCAAAAAATATGACCCTGAAATATCCACAGATCTCATGTAGCCTCATCCAAGTGCTGTCATTGACCCATATTTACACCCGTCTACATAAATCTGCTTTCAAAAACCATTAAAGCTCCACATTATTTTCATTATTTATTGGCATTTATTAATTCATCTGATGATTATTTTCTTCACAAATCATTTAGTAATTTAAGATATTCAGTTTATCAACATTTAAGACGAAGAAATGCAGCTAAATCATTTCTATTTGGAATTTAAGAAAATTTGGCAAATTTGCTTGAAAAGTAACTTCAAAAAGATCCCCGTCAGACATGTTTTAGGACATTAAAAAATCGATTGGCTCCTATCAAGTTGTGATGTCACAAATCATCATAGGCACCCTTCAACTCAGATTTAAGGCAAGCACTGAGACACTTTCCCCGTTCAGCAGATTAATGTGGAAAAAGCCTTCTAGTGTCAAACTCTCCACTATTTTGATGGCAGGATGAATTTAAACCATTAATTTTCATTGAAATAGTGACATATGAATTTGCCTTCTGACAGATGACCTATTGTCTGCTCTTACCAGACAGAGCAGAAAATACATCACACCAACTGTAAATCATCTAAAATCTTTGTCTCTGTACTGATTTATATGTGCATATCTCCCATTTACACTTTTCTTCTTTTCTTTTCCCCTGCAGAGGGACTACGGTCTGGACTGTCGTCTGATCGAACGCATCGAGGAGAACAAGTACAACACCTACGCTTCAGCGGAGTGGCGCAACAGGAAGAAGCACATGTTTGTGGGACTCAATGCCAACGGCAAGCCAATGAAGGGGAAGAAAACGCGGAGGAAAAACACAGCTACTCATTTCCTGCCCATCGTGGTACAACCGCGATGACTGGACATATCAGCCATGGGAGATCAGACATTATTGAAGTGACAGTGATGGCTACATTGGACAGATCTCAATCAGATCTGAATGATGCACTGAGGAGGAAAAGAATGGAAAACCTATAGACATTTTATCTCTGTTGGATAAAGACATTTCTATTTTTAAAGAAAGAAATAAGATATATTGGTATACAATGTATATATTATTTTCTGTTTTAAATTATAAAGTACATTGGCACAGTAGAAAATATGAAAAGAAATGACTTCTGTGCCAAAATGTGATTAGTAACTCACATTTCTAGATTTGTGTCCAAATGAAACACTTGACTAGGAAGTAAATGTAATAAATGTGGCAAAATGTGGAAGAGGAGAATGAAGAGTAAGTAAGGAGGAAGTTGTGATAGAAAGCTGACTGAGGAAAGCAGAAGAAAAGACAAGAATGATGAGAGTCAAGACAGCACCAACACAACAGCAAGTCTAACACTACCATGTTGTTTTCTTTAAATTTATTTATTTTGTGTAATATTTAAACAAAAAAGAACAAAAACACAAAAACCATTTATGCTTCTCTTTTTTGAATACTAATCATTTAAACCTGAATAAATATAAAAAAATATATTTGTCTTTAACTTGTTTGACTGACTTTGAATTCTTTTTACATAGTTTTATGGAGAAATAAACATCCAAGGAAATTCTTCAGTTGACACAGATAATTGATTGACTGTATTTTTTTTTTATTACCATGCAAAGTGCTGGGAATTAATAAACATAATGTGACGATGCTACACTGCAGTAGTACAAAACTGATGACATAACTACATTACATTCAGTAGTTAGTTTCCATTTTAAATGTAAGTATATAATTATAATCACACAAATGTAAAAAAGGTTTTTTATCAAGAGATTATTTGACTACATAATCTTAAATCAAGGTGTATTTACCATTTAATTAACCTCATCTCTATATATCCAAATTAGGGATATTTTTACAGCAGTAGTTGTTTTAGTAAGTATCTGCATGAATGAATAATCAGTTTTTGTACTCCACCTATGCTTGCGACATGGAGAAGCAGATGCTAAAATATCATACTATTAAAATTGCTTTAAAATTACAATATGACAATATTTGGAAGAAAATTTGGTTGATGATACGAGGCCGAATATCGCCCTGTGGAATCAGACATGACACGGTGTGGGGGGGGAAACGACCATCAGATTGAAGTTAAATTACAGCAGCAGTTAAGAGAAAGACGCCTGCACTAGCCTCATGCAGTGCTTTTTAAACCTGACACACTTTAACTCGTCTAGCTGGAGTTTTTCACTCCTTCCATGATTATTCCCCCCCCCCCAAAAAAAAAAGCTGAAATAGAGCAGAGGCTTTTGACTGTCCACTGGCAGCTCTGACAGCATTCAGGCTTGTATAACATTACAACTCTGTAAGTTTGCATCAATCTTCACACACCTATATCCAGACTCAATGAGCAAAGCCATTTTGTAACTGAAAATAAGCCTCATAAAAGATAAAACCAAAAGGCCACTCTGCTGGCCGTAAACACACCGCCAGTAGAGTCGGGCAGACTGATTGGACGGGAAGCACGCAATGCATTCTGGTTGTTGTAGGATTCCAACTTAAGAGCGATATGAGGAATCTACAGCCTTTCAACACCAATTTAAAAAAAATAATTGCACATTTCTACTACACTGAATCTGCCCTTTGAGATAATATTTTAAACTACGGTTTCAAAATGTCAAGAACGAACTTCAACACTTCAAATGTTCAAACTAGTTGCCAACTCTAAAGCATCAAAATCCTTGTTTTTTTTCTAAGTAAACCTTTATCTAAGCAAACAAGGTCCGTGACAAACTGTGAATAAGTGTTTGGATTAGTTTTAAAACCAAGACGTGAATCACAAAATCTGCAAGAGATTAGACTTTTGAAAGAAGCCCAGCAGACAACCTGGTTAATGAGTTCAGGGGTTTTCATTTCTCTGTGCAAAAAAACCCAGCTCCCCTTACAAGTACACATGGCAAACATGGCTTCCTGGAGGATAAACACTGTCTTTTATGTGATAACAACAAAGACAAAACAGGCTTTTAGAAATGGCCGCCGAGCACACACACACACACGCACACAAACACACACACACACAGATAGACACTTGGGCGGCTTGGTAAAGAGGTGTGTGCATCAGTGTGGTCTAACAGCTGGGAAAAGCCTCCTCCTTGACCTTACTTGTCTGAAAACCTGTTGCTGTGCCCCCCCGCCCCCCCCCAGAGACCGAAAGACACATGGAGCGGGGCATATGGTATAATGTAAATATCACTCTCTTGTTTATCACCTGATTCTAATTAACTATGATGTCATGTTTTCTTTATTCATCTCTCGCTTTGCCTTTTTCTTTTTCTTAAACGTGTTCTCTCTCTGGTGTTGTTGCTGTCTGGGTCCTGCCATTTCTCTCTGTGCCACATTCACATCCTTTTTCAGTTGGTTTCATTTCTCCTCCAAACTTTTGTCATGTCTTGGTTAAGTTCAGACAAATTCCAGCAATTAGTGGGAACAGACCTGGAGCAAGGTTATCACACACAAACACACACACACAGACACACACACACACACACACACACACCACACACACACACACACACAGACACACAGACACACACACCACACACACACACACACACACACACACACACACACACGACACACAGACCACACACACACACACACACACACACACACACACACACACACACACACACACACACACACACACACACACACACACACACACACACACACACACACACACAGCCTTCCTCTGCCCAGGGCTTGCAGCAGTTGTAATTTGTTCATTGCATTCCATCACTTTCAACTCTCTACCATCTGTTCTTCTGTCTCTCTCTCTCTCTCTCTCTCTCTCTCTGTCTCTCTCTCTCTCTCTCTCTCTCTCTCTCTCTCTCTCTCTCCTCTCTCTCTCTCTCTCTCTCTCTCTCTCTCTCTCTCCTCTCTCTCTCTCTCTCTCTCTCTCTCTCTCTCTCTCTCTCTCTCTCTCTCTCTCTCTCTCTCTCCTCTCTCTCTCTCCTCTCTCTCTCTCTCTCTCTCTCTCTCTCTCTCTCTCTCTCTCTCTCTCTCTCTGTGTGTGTGTGGAAGTTAATTTCCGAGTATGATGAAATCCACCAGACTCGGCTCGTCCCGCTGTGTTTATTACAAAAAAAGGTCCTCGATTCTCCTTTTTTTTGCTCAGGAATCCTCAGCGCCTAACACTCATGTCAAAACGTGAGTAAGCATCAGTGGGAGATTCAAATTTCCTTTCATCCTCCCAGGGCATCTAGTCCTTTGTTTATATGATTACTTGGGTGTTCTGTAAACGACATATCAAGTACAATTACTCTGAAATGTGTTCAAGAACACTGATCCCCTCCTCCTCCCCCACCTTCGCCCTCCCTCATAAAGTTCAAGGGCTGGCATTCCTGTGCCAAGATGTCCTTATTATTTGGTGGTACGACTTCATAGATTCCACATATGTAAAACTTCCCGTTGAAGTCGGCACGAGGAGACGGAAATTTGGAAGATATTTGAGACAAATAAGTTTGCTTGTTCATTCAGCGAACTTGGAATCAAATCTGCAAATATATCATGTGTACTGTAGACCTCTTGGAATAGTTCAGTGTAGTTTTATTGCAGCTTTAACATGACTTAATGTGGTCTTGCCTTTAACCGTAATGCATTACAAGGCCAGACTTTAAAAGCAGGGCATTTATTTAAGACAGATGTTTCACACTGATTATCAACCCCAGTGACATCTGAGTTAGTCTGTTCAGCGGCACCGAGCCACGCATCATTTCTCCCATTTCTACAGTATGCCTAACATGTTTCTAAAAACTGTTTGCCAATGTCATTTTTTCTTGTTGTGCTTGGGTATGTTTGGTTAGTGTTTGGTTTGTTGAGGCATGCGGCGAGGCTCAGTATGCGGTTTCTGTTTTGACTACATCAGGATCTATCGGACCTGTGTCGGACCTCAAATGAAACGTACACCATCGGCTTCACACGTTCACAGCTCCTCTGTTTGCTCAGAGAGCCTTGTGGCCGTGCGACGTGACCGCAGCAGCAGCTGTGAATATTTTACATCCCGGGGAGAAGGGAGAGAGTCATAGAGACAGAGAAAGGGATAGAGAGAGAGAGAGAGAGAGAGAGAGAGAGAGAGAGAGAGAGAGAGAGAGAGAGAGAGAGAGAGAGCGAGAGGGGTTGTAAGCATTGAATCAGAGAAAGATGTGTGGGTTTGGAGGAGAGGTGAATAGCTGAAAAGAACCACAGTCCTGGGGGTATTTACGGCAGTCGGGGTGTTTGCTGAGAGGGCAGCAGCACGGACACGATGCCAGAGGGTGAGAGGAGGGGGGTGGGGTGGGCGGCGGCGGGGGAGGTGAGTGGTTGAGAGGAAGAAGGGGTGATGGGGGCGATTAAAGAACTTGCCAGAAAATTTGGGGTTGGAGGGTGGGGGTGGGTTTGAGGGTTATTTGCAGATGTAAAGAGGGTTGGTGGGGGTGGTGATGGTGGTGGGGGTGCTTGGGGGCAATCATTGGAAGCAGACCAAGGGAGTTCCTGGAACCCAGGAGGTGAACCAGGAGCTCTCCTCCTCCTCCTTCTCTAATGCTCAGCTCATTTTTACTTCTTCTTTTTCACCATTTAGTCTTCCATATTTCACCTGCTTGTCATTGTCTTTATTGTCGTTACCTATAAATAACACCATTACCCCACTTACATTAAAGTTATGTTTAATATGAATTAATCCATATTATGTATATTCAAATAAAAACAATAAAGCAAATGACTATATGGAAAAGTACCAAGAAACCCAGTCTCATTGCTGCCACTGAATCCCATTTTAGATGTGACACAATTCCATACATAGTCATTTTACGTAAATTCGGAAGAGGAATTCACAAACAATTGTCCACGAGTTGAAAATCTTTCATTGGAAAATTTGCATGAATAGCTTAATAAATGTACTGAGTCAAGAGTAAAAAGAAGACTGAAGGTAATTAACACAAAAAAACTGGAGCTTCTGGTGACTTTTGAGTTCAGTTAGATGCCGAGTCTGAAACAAACACACAAGTACACTTACTGGTGACCAAAACAGAGCTACAATAAGTCATTCATCAGTTTGCCAGACGTCATTCACACACAGAAAAAGTTTTCTTTCAAGTGGTTAAACACATCACAAATAGAGTGAAACAATAGTTATCATTGTGTCTGTTGAGAACAAACATTATGTGCTAGTGGAAGCATTTATCTAAAAAAAATGTGTCTCAGTGTGCTAAATATTAGAAGAAAGATAAGTACATTTTGAGATGCTTGTATCCAGAAGAACAATTGTGCTTTTTATTGTAATTAGATAAAAAGCAGCCGCTGCCTTACCTTCACTTTATAGCTGTTTAGTCTTGGATTTTAATAAGATACAAATGTCAGTGTCATTAGACATTTTAACATGTTTATGTCAAAAAGCAGGTCAAAATCTCTAAAATGATATTATTAAATTGAAGATCAGTTCTTTCTTCTTTAGCAAGGTGTCAGCAGGTTTAATCTTCTTAAAGTTTAAATATAGAAATAAGAATTATTGCATCTCATTTGTAAAGGTGCTTATACACACACACACACACACACACACACACACACACACACACACACACACACACACAGTCGTATCAGGTAGTTTATCCCCTGCCTGGCCCCCGACACAAACACGCACCTCACTATTCTGCGTTTTCCGTCTCCCTCTCTGTTCCGGTTCAGAGGCGACCTGTACCTGGAGCGCAGCCGTATAGCTCCAGCTCCGACTTCACATCTCCTGAGGGCTTCAAGTTTCCTGCAACAGGTGGCTCAAACATTTGCCTTGGCCTGCACTGAGGTGAGGCCTCTGTTTATCGATTCGGAAAGAGTGAGGAGAGAGTTAGGAGAGGGAGGGAGAGACAGAAAAAAAAAAAAAAAAAAAAAACCTGATAAAGTGAAAGCATGTCGGCAGGAGAGAGAAATACTCAGTGAAAGTCACCCTGACACAAAGGTCCTAAAATGTGAGTCACTCAAGTCGAGTGTGTTTCATCTTAATGCATTAGCTACATGGAGATAAAAACAAGAATGTAAACTTGTATTTTGTACTAATATTTTTGTCAAGACTTTGATAAACCTATGAAACATTTTCCAGAGCCTGAGCCAAAGCAGAGCCAAACCCCCAAAATGAGTCTCTCTCCTCCTCTCCTCTCCTCTCCTCTCTTCTCCAACAGCATTTTCTCTCATATCTGCTTCACTTTGATTTTGTTTCTCCTCTCTCCCCTCTGCTCTGCTTTACCTCTCCTCTCCTTTCCTCACCTTCACTCCTCCACCCTCCTTCACCCCCCCCCCAAATCTCCAGAGAAATAAGCCTACAGTCTAAATGAAAATATATTTGTTGTTTTTGTTGGCCTTCTCTCCTCTAGCTCCACTGGCGTATTTAGCCTTAGACCCAGGGTCGCTGGAAGCGGCTATGGCAGCAGAAAGCCTCTATTAGTCCTTGATCACTGGCTGCCTGACAGCAGAGTCAACATGCAGAGTATTAGGGCCTGACATGGCATGCAGAGTATTAGGGCCTGACATGGGATCAAATAAAGACTAATTTATTGGGTGCCTGTATATAGTAAAACCACATTAACCATTCCCTTTCCTGGATTTGTTTTTTAATAATTAAATTAGCTAAAATGAATAAATGGAACTAAATGAACAAGAGGGGCAATTATTTTTACAAGAGCAAAAGAAAACAAAGGAAGAAAAATTGTTTTATACTAGTGATAAAGATGAATATGGAGAAAGGAGTGGAAACAATGAAATATATATTGCACATATGGTCTACCAGGGATGAGGATTCTTGCAATTCATAACTGGTCAACAACAGATGATTTGACAGCCAACATATTTTAGATACTTTTTTTTGGTGAATATCATAATGGTTTAATTTAAAGGCAGCATTACTGCCAACCAGACCCCCCCCCCCCTCCCCCATCACCACCACTCGAAGGCATTAGCTAATTTAAAAGAGGATTTTGTTGAATGTCATGTTTACATCAAAGGGTAAAGATTCTGATACAAAGCATTAGACACTGTTATGATAGAGAATGCCTTTAACATCTGCTATTGATTAGTGAGGACTTTCATGTAGGAAAGTGTCATCAAACTGAGACTCCCACTCTCCTTCAGGGCTTGTTTCTAATTGTGCAGACCTCCAAACTTAATGTAAAGCTGATTGTAGGCTGAAAACATCACTGCTGTGAACCAAATTTACGTCACACTCACAAAAGGGATAATGACAGGGTTATACGAGGTCATTGAATTTGTAGTAAAGTCTTCATTATGCACCATATTTACCTAGTATCACTGTATCTACACTCACAAGGCAGATATTCTAAACGCTCTGCTCAACTACAGACTGATGACCATTTCACAGCTTTGTTGTAAAAACTGGGTGGAAACAAAACACCTGCATTGTAGAACCAATCAAAAGTCTTCAAAGTGGCCCTTCATATTTGAGTGGGTGACTTGAAGATAAGAATGGGGAAAGAACATCATTTCAGGTAAGGTGTGTTCTAATGTAGATTTTTTAGCTGTCGCCATTCAAACAACTACCGTGCATTTAGAAATACCAAGATGATCGGTAGGCGGAGGGATCTGCCATCGTCTGGTGAGACTACACAGAATCAAACCAAGGAAACTCCAGTGCTGCTTAGGGTTCCAACCATATTTCTTTCCTCCACCGAGGTTTATCAGGTAAAGTTGGTTAACTACTAGGCAACAAGCCAAGGAAGGAAAAGCTGATTAATGACCACACAGCCATTTATGAAACACTATGTTTTCATTCATAACAAGTGAACACTAAGATGCAGAAGCTAAATGTAGCTTCTCTACAGCTCAACATATCCATACATGTAGGCCATGCCCATTTCTACCATCACAGATGTTCTGCTCTTGTTTTTTCTGACTCATTTTTCACTCTTTCTACAAATGTGTTTAATCATTTGCTACATAATATATCTATGAAACCCTAAAAAGTATTATTCATTTTATATACTGTAGAATTTTCCTGTAATCTCTTGCATAAATAAGATAAAATAGCAATATATAATATACAATTACACAACCTGAATTTCAGTGCAAGTGGTACTGAAGTGCAAAGCCTAATGGAAGACTATGTTATGCAGGGGCTGAACAGGTGAACCCACATGCAGATTCAGACAGACTGGTAACAGTTAACAAAACGTTTTATTAACACACACACACACACACACACACACACACACACAGGGTTGGTGGGAGGATGAGCTGGCTGGAGTTTTGGGCTGAGGGCTGGCAGGTGTGCACAGCTGAGGGATTCAAGACAGGGGCAGACAGGCAGGAAGGGCAGACAAACTAAGCACACGGAGACACAGAATTACTGGCAGGTAAAGCACACAGGCAAGCAAGGCAAACAGGCAGAATGCAGTAAGGAAAAATGTGTGCCAACAGGACAAACTGAGACTAGGAACTTGATTGGCAAAGATCCGGCATGGACGGACGGTAGACTGAGCAGGGTATACGTAGCAGGTAGTTACTGACAAGAAGCATGGCAGCTGTGCAGGTTCGGGATGAGCAGCAGGTGTGGAGGGAGAGAAATACACAGAGACAGACTGAGAGGCAGAGGGAAAACACCAAGAATACACACATAGGCCAGGCTGGGATTCAGAGACACTAGTCAAGTTGGCATAAATTGTTGAAATTCTTGAGCAAATCCAAACCATTGCAATCATGTTTCCATGACAAATGTGCACATCAATTCCAATTTATCCTGCAGAACCTTCTTCCTATTCTTCCCATAAGGGTGAAATTACAGAAACATGACAACTTTAAATGGGCATTAATTTATGTGATTATAATTTGTTAAAAATGGACAATTAGTCATGTACAAGGCACTAATATTCCCAAAGTTTTACATTTTCTCCAATAATCAAAATTATTATCTGTCACTGAATATTTTGATACAGATCCAAATGAATAACTACTAAACATTTTGTATAATAAGACTATGATTATATATTATATAGACTTGGTGGAAATATGCTTTCTCTGAGTCCTTTCTTTACACACACACACACATACATACATATATATATATATATATATATACACATATATATATATATATATATATATATACACATATATATATATATATATATATATATATATATATATATATATACACACATATATATATATATACATATATATGTGTATATTTTCCCTTACCACATTGAAATATGCAGGGAAATATAGCTACCCATACAGTACTTCTAGTCAGAGGGTTGATAATGTGAGCGGTTGTGGCTGGGGGTTGTGTTTTATATGTGTGGTGAGGCTTTGTGTAAAGTAAGAACAGGCTGAATGTGCTCTACATGAGGTAAGGTGGCAAAAGGATTGAGTGGGTTTTGTGGTAGTGTGGGGAGATTTCCTGCCTACAACTGGTGCTGTGGCAGGAGAGTGCTATTTTAGGGGGAATCAGTGAGTGAGCTGGAGATACATTACCTAAGATTTATATGAGGTTGGTGTTACAACATTTTTAAAACTATTGAAGTGCAAATAGATATGTGAATTGTGCATGAAAAGAGAGAGAAATATATTAAAAATATTGCGCCCTAAAATGCCTCAATGCTATCTATTTTCATTTCATTATTTGCATGCAAAGCCTCAGACACTGAAGGATAGATTTACTAAGATAATGGCACTGCACAAATGTATGCAGCATATTTCACTAGTTTCTATCCACAATCTGCGTGTGGTCAGTGTGCGTGTGGTCAGTCTGTGTACCGCTGGACTGGGTGGAGATGGAGATGGTGTTGATATGAATGTTAATACTAAACTAAATGTAAAAAGAACACTAAAGAGACACTTTAAATGTCTTAAAAAAGAAAAGAAAATATATAGTTGCAACCTGCAGTAATTTTATAGTTTGTTGTTGGTCAAGTTTGATGAACAGAAACCAAAACACTGCGGCTACTATTTGTTTGCTTTACAGTCATCAGATATATAATTGGGTTTTAGTGATACACAAACCTGGATTTGATGCATTTTTTCTTTTGCATCACCACCTTCCCTTCTGATCGTTTAACCCTCCTGTTGTCCTCTGGTCAAGGAAGGAAAGGAGGAAGGAAGGAAGGAAGGAAGGAAGGAAGGAAGGAAGGAAGGAAGGAAGGAAGGAAAGAAGGAAGGAAAGAAAGGAGTAAGGAAGGAGAGAGGAAGGAAGGAAGGAAGGAATGAAGGAAAGGAGTAAAGAGGAGGGAGGAAGGAAGGAAGGAAGGAAGGATGGAAAGGAGTAAGAGGGAGGGAGGAAGGAAGGAAAGGAGGAAGGAAGGAAAGGAGTAAGGAGGGAGGGAGGAAGGAAGGAAAGGAGGAAGGAAGGAAAGAAGTAAGGAGGGATGAAGAAGGAAGGAAGGAAGGAAGGAAGGAAGGAAGGAAGGGAGGAAGGAAGGAAGGAAAGGAGTAAGGAGGGAGGGAGGGAGGAGGGAAAGAAGGAACAGTCAAAAGAGATGGGGTCAATTTGACCCGGGAGGACGACAGGAGGGTTAAAAAAAACAGAAAGGAAGGTTTTTTGTTTTTCCATCTGCACCATGTTTAGCATAATCTCTGTTAACGTGACTCAACCTTTTACTTATGTGATCCTCCCTGACGGGGTTTGATAGAACTTATCAAATTAAAATATTTGTGATAACTCAAGGATACAACTATAACACAAAGATGTGTTATACCTTTAGTTAGCTGAGAGGGCAAGAACAGTACAGTTTTTAGTGGCAGCCTTATTAATATTCACAACTCGTATATACAACCTTGAAATAATGTGAGCAGCATAATGTATAAAATGTTATTATAGATGTATCAGATAGATTGGGAACAGTCACACAAATCCGGTCTTTTCGATAAATACGGCCCATGTATTTAGTGCGGGACTCAAAAAACAGGCACAAGGGCCTTAGAAAAGTAAAATGAAAAGGCTGTAGACCAAATTTACTGAGTTTTAAAGTTTCCCCCACCTTGCATCATCTTTCTTGAGCATCTTGAACAGCTGCTTCTGTTGTTCTCACCATTAAAAACTTTTTTCTTTTTTCCCATTTTTGTACAGAGCACGGTTAATTTAATAAGTCGATAAAATGTCACTATTGGTGCCGTTTCCAGGTAAAAAGGTTATTTGGAAAGGTTGTGTTTGTATTCTGATAAACATGGAAGAGTTGTTAATGTTATTTCTTCATAGGAATTATAAACACACATTAAAGACACTGCGGGGACTCTCTACTGTAAGTCTTTTCCAGTTCATTTTTTCGTCACATCGTGTACTTTGGGAATCTGTTACTAAAGTTTGTGGGTGGGAATTATTAAAAGTGATTTTTTTTTTCATAACCCCCCCCCCACCCCCCTTTGAGCTAAACTCTTACTGACTGTTGCTACAATTGAGCTCATTCTTGGACAGTCTTGGACTACTTCATGACAGACAAGCAAAGAAAATCTATACATTTGAGAAAAGTGACTCATGTACTCTGTAGTCTTCAAACCTGTCATACATGATCATTTGCACAGACTGTTGGACCAGAGTGTCCCTCAATCCCAGATTCAGCCCAATGGTTGGAATGTCTCAGTTGGGTTTGAAATCAGTGTAAAAATAGTCTGGTATGACACAGACTTAGTGCGGTAATAAAGCAATATGAGGTTTTGCACTGAGAGGGGTCTATGTGGGTGCACCACATCAGGGTTTCAAATGGCATAGTGGAGCCTGGAAACATTAGCCTCAGGATGTAAGGATATATCACTTTGGAAGTCTGCACTGAATCACAAAGCCATGGACACCAGAGGGGTGTCTCACTAGCCAAGTTCAACATAGTTTCTTGACGATAATTGACAACAAGACACCACCACGACTCCCGCAAACTGTTGTTTTAGGAAGATTATCATGAACTTGTTCTGTCAACTCATGATTGCTGCTGAGAAACAGGTGATTTAACATTTAGTGATTAAGTGGTGCTTATCTGCTGGAGCACCCCATATTGTGGATGCTCTGTTAGTATTACAAAGTGAAAAATATTTTCTAAAATCTTTTTGGTTCTGGCTTCAGTTGGTTGGTACACTGGAGATAAAAATATTACTTTTTAATAAATAAAACACACATTCAATTTCATTAGGAAAATCACTTTTCATAATACCAAAAGCTGATTTGTAGCCGTGCTAGCAGCATGACTCTATGAATGGCAGTGTTGGTCTCAAAGCTGTAGCTAGGATTTTTCAAATACCGAGGTCAAAAAGAAAACCACAACCTATATAATATTTACAAGTAATCCATGATGTCTTTATACCACTTTCTTGCTGTGCATTTCTCAGTCATGGTCACTCTTGTGGTCCAGTTCTTTCTCATCACTTCCAATTTTGCAACTTAAATCAACTCCTATTTCAGTATTCTACAACTTCCATGGTTGTATATTTAAAGATTATAACTGCAATATATTATTTTATTTGTTTGTTCTTAAAATGTGGAATGGAGCACGGCCTGCTGGGAAAGGGAGAAAAGGGCTCGTCCAATGAATGAACAGTTTGCAAAATCGGGTCAAGTCAAATTCACAAATGTAGACATAAACATATATCTGGTGATTTTCAAGTGGCAGTTTACATCTACTGCAGCGAATATTTTTTCTGGAAGTGAGCACTATATAACTGCGACTTAAAAATCTCTAGTAATATGCTGTGTTTATTTGTGAATTTGTGAAGAATCTGCTGACGGAAGAGCAACACAGCTGGAGCTGTTCTGTAAGGAAACCAGTTAAATTGGAAACCAGTTGGGACATAACACCGGGGCCAGTGAAAAAATTCCCGGTGGATTTCAAGGAATCACTCCGCCGCTGGTTATAGCCGACTACTTTCGTTTTTACATGGCAGCGGTATCTGCAAGTACGTGTCGCGCGACGGTCCGTTGATGCAAGGATAATTGTCTCATCGGCTATTTTCAAAAAAACGAAACTTCAAGAAAAAAATACAGAGGACATGACCTCGGTGTCCTCAATGGTAGCTACGGCTATGGTCGGTCTGACATCTGGCCTTTGTTTCAGACTGGCACATCCTGAAATTCATGGTCCACAGAAGATAATCACTCTGGGAACTTTCCTCTAGCACCACAATGAGGTTGACATTTATGATTGTGAATGGATGTTTTCTTGAAATTAATTTACAAATTTAAAGTCTTTAAAATGATTTAATGTTGACAGGATACTGTGGGAAAGATGACGCCATGTTTTCAGCCAAGGCTTTTTAGAAATCTGTATCTTCACAAACTGTTAAAACATTACCTGATTGAGAGCAGATTAGTTGCACAGCTAGTTTAAGCTTTAAGTTAACTAGCCATCACTTGGTGTGACAGGACATGGCCCTGACAAAATATCTTTTTCAAATCACAATTTCCCTCCCTTCCCATCTGCTTTACAATAAAAACAGTGCTCACTTCATTTCTACCGAGCAGTGTCCTACTGGACTTCAGAAAATGGCAATGATGGAGAGGATGAGTCCTGTGTTGATTAGGTTGTGGTGTCCAGTATGTGAGTGCACACAAACACACACACATGCATACATGTGGTCTTAACAGCACAGAGCCCACAGTAACACTGATGAGGTTTTCCGTGATGCACTTTTCCTTTCAGCACAGTAGAAGACATCCCATTGATGTCATATTCTGCAAGCGCTTCATGACAGTGTATCATCACTGGACTGCACTTCAACTTCAACTGATCTCAATTAAAAGTCTCCTTGAAAATTCTTGGAGGAACAGGAGCACTTAAGAGTGAAATGCATGAGAAAACACTGTTTTGGTTCCTCTGAATTTCTAAACTGGATTTGTTTACACTGAAATGATAGTCGAATCACAATCTACTAATCAAAAGCAGCCAAATAAACTCACTAGATGAATTATAAACAAACCTCAACCGTGCTTATGCAGGTGAGGCAGACAGTGTAATGTTAGATTTTAATATTGTTAGTGTGTACCACAATGTGTTCTGCACCAATTCATTATGAAAGGAAACTCTCTAATCCATTTACGGTGTAGAAATACAAGAAGGACAAAAATAAAATACTGCGGTTTTCATGTCGTTTTTTTCATGGCTGGTTATTCTTAGTTGATGTATTCGTTTTACTAACAAATAACAACATTGCAATAGAGGCAGTGTGATGTCTCAATGGTAAGATCATCATGAGTGTACATGCTACAGTAAAAAAAAAAAAAAATCTTCTGGCAAATGTGAAACACATGTTGGCTCCATATGAAAGCAATAAACAGCTTCTGGCCCCATGTCCCCAATTCCAGCCGTCATACAGGGCGAGCGTAGATAATAGCAACGATGACTGTCTAAAACACATGTATTGCATTTAATTATTTAGTATGGTACTTTCAAGCCCCCAAGGTTATATGAGGCACAATTGTTTGCCATTAATCACACAGTTTGAAATTGTAATCAAAGTCATGTGTGAAAGCTTTGTGTATTCTAAGTAATAAGTTGATTTTGCTATTATATGATTGTCAGAAGTTGATTGTCATACTGCTACACTGGCTTAGGATGAGAAACTGAAATTCAATAATGTCATTTCATTTTTTGATATTGGATATTTCTTTATAGTTTATAGAGTTCAATAATGCAATGTTCCCCACAAACAGAGACTTCATTTGATCCTAATAGTTTTCTTTTTTTTTAATAGGCTAGCAGTCAGATATTGACTTGTAAATATGACTAGCAGTTACTGTACATGTGCTACAGGCAGGTGACCTCAATGTAATGTGTGTCCCTGCTGATACAGTAGCTACAGTATCGTGTCCTTAGGCGACACTGGCTGGCTGGTGCCCTGTGGGCGTCCCCACTATCTGGCACCCACGATTCACACATAGGCACACAAATCAACACTGCTACAGCTTTAACAAATAAAACTAAAGACAAAACTGTCCCACAGTACATTCTTGCTCATATTTTTCTAGACACTGTGGACAATAGCACCAGACATTAACTTCAGAACTTGAGCGTAAAACAAGCGAAAACAAAAGGAAAAGCCCTTCCTGAAAAGATTTGGCTTTATTAGACTGTCAAAAATGATGGCCGGCTAATAGGAACCGCAGCTCACTTGAGACTTTGTGGCCTGGATCTAATGCAGCCAGCCTCACAGACTTTTTACTGTGGGGAGAACGGTGGTTATGGCAGAGCATGAGTAGGACGGCCAACCGCATTGTCACTCGGAGTGCTGTGCCCAGACTCTCTGTGGGTATGTCTGAGAGCATGTGCTAAAAAAAGGCTTTATATGAGTTTGTAAAAGTGCTGCATGTACATCTGTGAGCATCTACAGTATGTGTGCATTTGTGTGTTTTGTCTCTTATCCGTCATGCCAAGCTGCAGCTGGACAACCAACCACCCCACTGTTTGATCACTATAGCATAAAGACTGTGCGAGGACAGTGGTGGTTTAGACTGGCATTCTTTGTCTATCGCCTCAGGTCACCCACAGATCCAGATGTGAGATAGCTCGTAACCTACTGCGACTCTGGTCGTGTCTGGTGGGGACCTCCAGCAGTTCAAAGTGTTCAGAGCTTGCAGCTGCTAAATTTGGCGGGAAGTGTTATTTTGCTAAAATGAGTTAACTTCTGTTGTGCATGTGTGTCAAACTGGAGTTTTTTTAAAACTTTTGTGTGTCCCATAAAGAATGTCAGACAATTTCATAAAAGGCCCCTAAATGCTGTGCTGCTGCCGGCTGTTTGTTTAGAGAGAAAACAAGCCGAATGAGACAGAGGAAAGAGACTCTTCAATTTCCTTATCTCTGATTCTTCCTGGTAACTGTCCAATATCCTTAGTGTGTGTGTGTGTGTGCATGTGTGTGTGTGTGTGTAGTACACACTCCGTCTCCTCCTGCAGAGTCTAGTCTGTGCGACCTGCATTCACAAGCAGCCTCTTTTGCTTTGCTTTCCATAGTAACAATCTCCATATGGTGGGTGTTATGATGATGTGCTTTTTCTTGCATGAAATGGATCGGATAGAATTGATGACGGCCTGAGCTTTTCCCAGAGCTTTCACAGTACTTTACGTCAAAAACACACACACACACCCACACACACAGTTATTGATACGGTTAAATCCATGCAAACATTGGCAAATGTACAGTAAACTACAAGGAGATACAGACACACATAATTAACATCCATATGCAATCACATACACATATACATTCAAGCAAAGGCTCACACTTACATGCAGAAACACAAACCAGTGTTTATTACAGGTTTGGCCCAATTCTCTTCAGTTCCATATGTCTCTGATAAGGTAGACCTACCTCTAACTGTGTCTGATACCCGGTCCATCTGCCTAGTTCAATTGCAGTGTGTGTGTGTGTGTGTGTGGGGGGGGCTCATATATATTTTTATCACCTAATGACTCGCTTCTGTACCTCATCACACTGAGCTCATTAAGGCTGGGTAATATTATATCAATATCGTAATATGAGACTAGATTTTGTTATATTATCGTTATGTGTTACGTGAACTGGCATATGTGTTTTCCTGCTTTTAGAGGCTGCATTAAAGTAAAGTGATTGAATTTTCTGAACTCAGACTGTTCTCTTATTTGCATTTACCCACTCAATCATTATATCCACATTACTTATAATTATCAAAAATCAAAAATTGTGATATTTTTAAAGAGACTCTAACAATAAGAAATCTTTCAGATATCTCTCTTAGGCCTTAGGTCTTATTATTCCTTCTTAAAAAAGTAAATAAAATTAAAACAAATCTGGAGTGAGAACTGAGAGCGTGCTGTCTCTTGGAGCGAGATCAAATGAATGATTCGTAATTGATATTGATAGCCTCATTTTTACACACGTTAGGTAATACTCATACTGGTTACCAAAATCCAACGTATTTCCAAATGGGGCTTTTTGGGGCACTTTCACACCTGCCTTGTTTAGTTCAGTGGAATTACCTTGGTGCCATTCGTTTGGGCAGGTGTGAACTCTCCGTCATTATCGCATGGCTCTTATTTGCTTGTTTCAGTTTGAACTGCATTTCATTTTCAATCAATGAAATTGACATTGTGTGGGACGGCCCAGGCCCACATGAGAACTTACGAAGCAGGCAACCTGGGGTGTTGCTTTCTTTCACAATCAAATATTGATTTTCTGTTCAACTATAACTGAATTTATAAAAATAACAAAAAAAAAATAACAGCCTAATCTTTCTTTAAGTAAATATAAAGATGGACTTGTTTTAAAACAACTTTTTGATGGATTCTGATATCTCATCACATTCATGTTCACTAATATTTAACCAGCCAAGATCTACTAAAGGGAGGAGACCTATTTTGCAAAGACTTGGCTAAGCCAACGGCATAAAATTACACAGAGATGATGATTGCAAGATTAACTGTAGATAAGTTTACAAAAGATAATGAGGATTATCTGACAAAAGACAAACTCTCAAAAGCTTTGGGTTGAACAATTATAAACTCTTCGCTCACATTTCCAGCTCCTCTTCTTCAAACCACTGCAGCTGCCCTTAACCTGACATCTCTCCTCCTTTCTCTCTCCTGTTGTTTTACCAGCAGAGCTTTTCCAGCCAGATGTACTCTGTAGCCAGAGTTTATCTTACCTTGGCTTTAAAACTCAGGTCCTCCACATGATTAAAAAGAGTCAGGGTCTCAGAACAGACTTCAAAAGAAAGGGGGATGAAGGACCACAGGGAGAGAGGGAAAGAGTGACGGACTGGGTATCTAATGATGACAATACATGTATTTTTGTGTTTGTATTCACCTAGCACACTAATGCTACATGCAATCCAGTATCAGTAAGCAATGCTTCATTCCACTTTGGAAGTACAGCGTATATCCATTTTGCCTGAGTGTGTTGCACATAACCGTTTAATAAAGCAGGTTTCTTAAAATGTATATGTGTGTAATGAAAGCACCACTTGTAATGTCACATGACCACTAGCCAAAGGACTCATTTTTTGTGTCTTTATGTGAACAATCTGTTACAAATTCGAATATGAATATTTACATTTACATAATACATTTAGAGAATGCCGTCAACCATCAGAGGATGGCTCCATGCCAGATAAACTGCTGCTGCTGCTCCTGTGGAGGATTTCCCAGTATGACACCCTGTGGAACACCGACTAAATCTGGAAATGTAATTTATGTGTGCTTCAACATTAGCCTCTGCATGCTGACTTATTAAGATACTGATGATACAAGATGGGGCAGGATAAGACACAGATCCAGCACACTTTATTTTGGATGCAGTATTGAAAGCAGCAAACGTCTGAATGTTGCAGTCTTTTATATTCCTCTACAAACCGTACAGAATATTGTGCATTAAATCACTTTATAAATGTGTTTCCCACCCCAGTGCTTGTTGAGTGCTTTATAAAACACCCCACAAAACAATTTATGGATCAGTACAGTGATCCATAAATCCACGCACAAGGACCGCCAAAGAAAAAATGGCAGGATCCTTTTATTTACAGTGCGGGAGGTACCCTCGGGGGAGTTTCCCCCTTTGAATTGTTACATGCATGTGGTCACAAACCTTGAGGTGTCTTTGACCTATAATTATCCAAAGCTGGGTGAATGAATGGTCCATGCTACGCCGCCAAACTGAAACTCCCCACAGGGTTGTGATGTGGTCTTGCTCCTAATTCCTGTTTGAACACAAGCTTAAAGTTGTTCAAGGAGAATGGAAGCAAAATTGAAACTGAGGGTAAATGGATGGATTCCACTCTGACTGTTGCAGCTTTGCTCACATCCTACATCATGATTACTCTATATGCTGCTGTGTGGACTTTTAGCTTGATGCTGTGCTCAAGGTTGATGCCACACAGTCTGGGTTATCTCTTGGGTTGTAGGCGAGATTGCAGCTTACTCTGCGGGCCCAGATTTAAAAAAGCATATGAGGCAGTGGGTGGGCCTGGCAGATTGATGCAGGTCTTTCATTTACACCTTCTCTGTGTGGACCGACCTGTTCACACAGAGTTGTGCCTCAGATTTGGTTGAAGTTTTGAAAAGAAAGTCCACCAACTTTTCTCATCCTTTTGTCATTCTGTGAGAAATACAGCAGATGATCGGGGGATTTTTTTTTGCCCGAGATGGAGTGAGGGATCATCTTCCCAATGTTGTACACTGGGCCCAAGCTGTTACTAATCACAGGACATTAGAGAAGGAATCAAGTGGAAGATTTCAACCCTAAACTATTATACTCTGGGATGCCAGTTTATCTTCTGTTCCAATAATGTCCCGCTGTGTGGTGCCAATGCACAGATCACCTACCTTGACTCACAATATTTTCCATTTAGACTTAAGTACACAAAGTAAGTCACTAGCTGATCTGACAAAGACCTGGTGGAATATTTTGATTAATGAACAGATAATACCATCTAATCATGTCTTACAATATATATATATTGTAACTACGATCTGCAGCTGCACGTTAATATAAGATTATTTAAGGTTTTATAACACATCCATTCCCATGTGAATAATGTGGGCCAGAAGCCTGATTGCAGATCCCCTTTAGTCTCTGAAATTCAAATCCTCCCTGATGCACCAAGTAACACACACGCTAACTGTAATAAGTAAACAGAGATGTTTGTTGGCCGAATATGACAATGGTAACATGCAAATGTAGAGAACCATCTGGCTAAATATTTCTTTTGTGTAATGATGATTCAACCCATGCATCTGTTTATGTGTGTCAAGGTAACCATATACCTGATATCAAGTGATGGCTCACTGGTCTGTACGTGTGGGAAGACTGGAATTAAGGAGAGGACTTGGCGACAAGACAAGACGTTGGGAGTTATCAAAATGAAAAAGGGAGTGGGTGAAAATGTTGTGTAACTCTGGCAATGCTGCTGTTGTGTTAAAGTTACATAAATGTCTGTTACTCAACAAAAGAAAATCAAGTATAGACAAAGTGTAAACTGACCTGCTCCTAAATCATTATAAGTAATGTGAGTGATACGCAGCTGCATATTCAAAAGCTGCTTTCATTCAGCTACCATCCAAACAACTTGAAAAATAAAAGAGAGAAATTGAGCTTTTTTATTTAAGTTAAAGAGCTAAAGCTTTACATTATGGGTTTTGGGAAAATCCTGAAGAATCTAAGTGGGTCTCGGGTGAGCATCGCACACTAATGTTGTGCGATATGATCGTATACATCGTATGATAGAAAACCAGCTATCGTTTAATATTTTTCATCGTTTGGAGCCTTGTCCATCTTTTTTTTATGATTGTATTAATAAATGACTTTTCTTTGGCTTTTTACTCACAAAGCTTTAATTGCACTTACAGTAACGTAATGAGTATAGTCGTTGTCTATTTGAGTACTTCACCTGGTTCATGGTCTCTCTTCTGCTCCGCTGAGTGTGCGGCACACACACACACAGAGGGCTCAGCCCAGCCTGCGGTGGACCACAGAGATCAGAGGAGGGTAGCGCGACCATAAATGACAGCAAAACACAATACAGACTTTATTATGTCATTTAACTTATTTATGTGCACTTGTTTCATTTTAGCTCAGTGTCAGAGTCTCTACTGTGTTTTGCTGTCATTTATGGTCACGCTACTCTCCTCTGCCCTCCAGGGTCATTAAAAAACAAGACTAACATATCAATCGATTATCAATATGATTAGCAATTCATTTAATAGTTTTCAACTATTAGTTTACAATTAATCGACCAACATTTGCAGCTCTACAACTTTTCAATTTTGGCCTGAGGTTGTCTCTAATGCAACATGGCTCCACATAGTGAGGAATTGCCTGAACAAATAACACACCAGACTGTGAAACTTCATAAAGATGGGATAGGGTAAAAGATCATGAGTAGGCTACTGAACAGAAGCCAAAACATAGTTGCAGCAGTGGGAGGTACGGGAGGATCCATACTACCAATAGCAGAAGATGCAGTGGGCACTATTTGCACAGCCTTGCACTTGCACAGACAGGCTTATGACTTGGCAGAAAGATTATCAGTGGAAATTGGTGTTTCTGTGACTGCTCAGACAGTGTGAAATAAAAAAAGATGCACAGGACAGGAAGAATTGGAGATGGATGATCCGCTGTGGTGACCCCTAATGGGAGCAGTCGAAAGAAGAAGAAAGACGGACATTGCATGAGGCCAACTTCTACAGACGAAATCCAACTATTAGTTACAAAATGGCACAAAACTGCAAGATTAAACTTTGCCAAAGAACATGAAAATAAGCTTGATGAATATTGGCGGCACATTCTCTGGTCAGATGAAACCAAAATAAATTTGTTTGGATCAGATGGGGTCCAGCACCTGGCCAGGACTACCACAGTGATTGCATAGTGCCAACGGTGAAACATGGAGGTGGGAGTGTCCTGATACGGGGCTGCATGAGTGAAAAAGGTGAATAGGAAAACATACTGTACACTATGAATGTTTTAGACTGTACATCCAAACACTGAATGAAATGATGACTCCCAGTCTCACGAAGGTTGGCAGGAGAGGAATTTTCCAATATGATAATGATCCCAAACACATGGCAAAAACTCACACAAAAGTGTTTTTAAAGGAGAAAAAATTTAAAAACTACAACTTGGCCAAGTTTGTCTCCTGACTTGAATCCAATAGGAACACCTTTAGAGTATTTCAAAGAGGAAGGTAGACCAAAACCCCTCCAGCAAAGAGCAGCTGAAGAGAATTATCATTGAAGAAAGGCAGAACATCTCTCCACAGATCTGGGCAAGACTGGTATCCTCCAGGCCCAGGAGGGTCGAATCTGAGTCTCAGTAATGAAGTTTGTGCTGACTTTTGTTGCAGTTGGTTCTTAAATATAGACCTTTCATTATAGTTTAATTAGTCAAATATCGGTATGATCTAAAAACAAACTGTTTCCTCAAATTCTCTATATTCTCATAATGCTGCCTTCTGACATGACCAGCATCCGAAATTAACGCTTGACTCACCTGCCAAAGGGTTTGGTTGATGAAAAAAACCCAATAAATGACCTTATTGTGTGACATACACTGCGGCAAGAGACAGTTTAGCAGAGAGTTGTGATATTGAGTAGCAGATGTCCCATACAGATTAACAGTGCCACAAAACTAAGAACACTTGAGACAGTTTGTGGCTGGCACTCCTTCACCTCAGACCGTCTCCAGCACACCTACAGTTTCATAGCACTGTTTAAACGTTCGTAAAAAACACACATGATGCACGTGTCGGCACTGCGTAGGCACAAACTTGAGTAATGTCCTCCGAGCCATCTTGCCAGAATTTTTATTACATGGCTATTTTGGTGCAAACATTTACCCGCCAGTGTGTTGGATAGCCTTCCAAGATTTGCTCGCCAAACCGCATTTGGCGCCTAGCAGGTGTTAATTTCGGACCCTGGACGTGACACATGAGAGACAGAAGCGATGCGTGGAAAACTACAAACACCAGAGTATCATCCAAGTGTGAAGCATCTTACAAAACTCAGCCTGGATCCTTGGACCAACCTGCTCATCAAAGACAAAAGGGGGGAATTACTCTGGCCTGGTGGTGAACACACAACACACATATATACAAACACATGCACGCACACACACACACACACATTCAAACAAACACAGACACAGGTCTAATGAGTCCCAGCTGTGAATGGTTGCGTGATACAGCAAGACAACAATTAATGTGGAGAGGAGGCAGGACATGTTGACCTACTAAACAGAGAGAGAGAGAGAGAGAGAGAGAGAGAGAGAGAGAGAGAGAGAGAGAGAGAGAGAGGGGGAGGAAAAAGAGGGAGACAGTCCAACAAACACGAAGACGTACACAGACGAAGGCACAAACAAGTCTTCAAATTATACAAAACACTCTGTTCGATCATGCCCTTCTAAACGACACATAAGCGTCTCCACTATCAGCAGGATAACATTGTAATTAAAAAATACAACAATTGTCTGATCTTACACTGAGATGTTTAAGGTTTGGTTAGATTTAAGTACAAAATTGGGTTAAATAGTTACTTCACTATTTGTTATTAGGGCCCGTTCCCAATACTGGATATTTGGGGCCAATGATTATGTATATATTCTGTATATATAAAAAATTAACACATTTATTTCCCCATTTTTTGAAATGATCCCTCACAATGCAATTATAAAAATCTTGCCTATGTAGCTTTAAAAAGTAAAAAATAAATAAATATTGGTGCATAGAGGAAAAACATATGCGGCAATACCGATATATCGGACAGCGTGTATTTGTCGTGCACCCGAATCTCCTCAACCTGCAGACTTCATGGTTCTATAACAAGAGGTACAATATTTCCTAATTTGCTCCTGACAGAAGAGAAAAATCAACTTGAATGTAAACATTGCTCATTGCTGAAGTGACTGATGCTCTCGTTTCTCTAAGGACAAAGTCTCAAAGTGACACACTAACAACAACCATGTACTGTGAAGATTACACTAAAATACATCACTTTACACCTCTCACACATTTAAAACACTTAATTATCAAACAAATAAGATGAATTGCTGCATATAGTCCAATCTCTCAGCAGTTGTTGGAAGCATGTAAGTCAAAAAGCCACTCTAAACAGAATTACCATGTGTTATTCTGAAGATCTTACACATCTCAGATAATTCATTTTGAACAAGAATACATTTCTCGTAAAGCTCAAAACCAGAGAAATTAAGAAAAAACTGAAGGCTCGATGTTTGTGTGTTTGAACATCCTTTATTTCATTGTGGTGTTGACATCTCTGAACAAGAGAATGTCCCTGTATCCCCATAACATTTCCCAAAGTATTGTCAGTGCCTGTAAAGTCAGTTTTTCATTATTTGTCAAAGGAGCAACTGTTAGCTTTGTTAAAGTTGAAAAAAATATTGACTTATCATTACTCATGATCATAACAGGTTTGTGGGAATTTGATTTAAGTGTGTTTAACCTCTGTCTGAAAATACAAGTAAAGAAAAGCTTAGCTGCTCACAAGTCAGGGACCAATTTGGAATTAATCTCATTAAAGTTTTTTTTACTTTTCAAGTTCTGGTCTATTACTTGTTCATTGTCCACCTGCACATGTAAAGAAATACAACTCAATCAGCCAATTCATATTTTCATGTCTTACAAATATTGAATTTTCCTGGAAAAAAAAGGTGAAGTGAAATGATCTCAACTAGAACACAGATGATGTGTATTTTTTGAACAATTCATGCTAAAGAATATGTGACAATGAGGTTCAGACTAATTCAAAATCTGTAAACAGCCATCTTCTTCTTGATATACTTATGTTTTGGCTTTTTTGGTATGCATGAAATTAATCATCCAGGTCAATGCTGAGAAGAGAAGTGGAACAACCCGAGCAACAAAGGTTACCAACAGACAGGCTTTCTGTGGTCACGTGGAGGAAGTAGAGGATACATAAAACCAAGTGTTCAAAGTGGACTGAAGCCCTGACTTCTGACTTTCAGGCACCCTAAAGTTGTGGAATGTTGACAATGTTTAATATAGGCAGCCAATGTCATAACAGTATAAAAAGAACAGAAAATCACAAAAAGCATGTTATGCACCCTATAAAATTTGCCAAAATTTAAAACCAATCTCCAATTTGTGACAATAACTGGACAATGCTTCAGAATGTTTCTTTCCTGTAACATATCTTGTCCTGTTTGGTTGGAAACAAGTAGTAGATGAGACCACATATTGTGCAAGCTCTATCTATCTTTCCATCCATCCTTTTTTTCCACTCAGGCTTCCCTGTGCTGCACCATTGACCATTCCTGAGACCTCTCTCTCTCTCAGCTGTTGGAACCCAATTCCAGATGTTTTGGATCTGGATCTTCATCCTCCAGGAGATTCGGACTCACCTCTCATCTCTTTCTCTCTGCATATGTTCCTCTTGTGTCCTCTCCCTTGAGTGTGAATGGTGCGCCTGAGTTTTGCCTCTTGTATGTATGTATTGTCTGTCCTCTTTCCAGGTCTCCATGGTGACAGGAGGTTGTGTGGCTCAGGTCCTATCTGTTAAGCAGCACTAAAATGTTTCAGTACATCCTCCCTTTCGTACATGTTTACAATTTATCTATAATATTTATCATCCTGATTTTCCATTTTGTAAATTTGCTATTTCAGTCTCGAAAGAGACGAGACAGAAAGGTCAATCTCTTCCACTTCTTGTGTTTGTCTCTCATGTATGTGTACTCCTGCAACATTTGTATGATTCTATTTAAAACACCAAAAACAACAAAAAGTGCATTGCTACACCTGTGTTTCACCTTTCAGCAGATGAAAACATAGCTGGCTGAGATACACACGTGCATATTACACATTTGCAGACTCTGTAAAACAAACAACAAACAATGCAATAATCACCTCCCCACCAACATTTTATGAGGTGTAGTCAACCACACCACAGCCACAGCGGCTGGTCAGAGCTGGTCCAAACACACACACTCATACATGTGCACACATATTCTACAAACAAGCAGGCTACCACATAATGTATAAACTCTGTTACGTTTTTACGAATCGATTGACAAATGTCAAAAATGAATTTTCTAAATGTTAGAACTCAACTGCGAGGGCAGTGCAATTCAATAAATTCAAGCATGACTAAATAATTACCATTGCAAGACGAACATGAAGTATATTGTTAACTTTCTATGCCGGCATCAAGAGGCTAACATTAGCGGAGTGGAGCAGCTATCTCCCGCAGTAACAAATGAGACCAGCTGACCAACACACACTGTAGCATTGAACAACGTAAGCCAACTCTAAGGTCAAGAAAATAACTCATTTTGCTCAGTCTGTTTCAACTCAAAAACCCTGCTCCCGCCCAGATTCTCACCCCTAACACGCACACGCAATCACACAATCACGCTTTCAGATTTGGCCACCCAGCGCTCATCTCGCTTATAAAGCTTTGGATCACAGCCCAGAGAGGGGCTGGTTTGAGGGGCTGCGCAGAGTAAACAGAGCTTTAAAAACAATAACAAGTCACTTGTGAAAAATGCTGAGTTTGCAGCGACTGTGGACTAATTAACTTTGTATTAGCAGGTGATTTTATTGGGACCTCGGGGGAAATGTGTGGAGGTGTTTTCTAAGAGAAGAGGGATGAGACCGCCTGGTGTCACCAACTCCAGGACGAAGAGAAACAAACACAGACTCATCATCACTCAGACACAAATGTACACTTATGGTTCATCATTTCCATTTTTACAGTTTTTTTTAACCATAAAACACGCACTAGCTCATAAAAAAAAAAAGTGTAGATAAACTTCAAATAAATGTAATGCCCTGATACACTAAAATGTTGTTTTAAGAATGCTGAAGTTTATTGTAAACAAGGTAATTCATATTGCTAATGAATCTAGAAAATAATGAGAAAATGGTTTTCTGGCAAAAAAGCCTGACTCAACTTATGCTGCAAAGCAATGTGATGTTACCTAGCAACGCACAGCGGTGGCCAGTCAAATACATGCAAGCAAACATCACTGGTAGAGAACTTAGTAACATATTCTATCGTTTAACAAGAAATCCTCACAACGGATGGTAAAAGGATTGCCACCGTAATATATTTCCACAGTATTAAAATCCTGTCTTATAACCAACTGTGCAGTGTGCTGACATCCGATAAGTCTTGAAACTCTTGGATGTAGCAGGGACCACATCTTCCTGGATTGTAAATCATCAGCTCACCACTACATGAAACAACAACGCAACCCCTTGTGATTTACAAAAAAAAAAAAAAAAAAAGGGCTAAAATTTTAAAAAATTAAATTTTAACTGGTACTACATCGTCTTCACTATTCCAAAGTAAAAATATATCCTAATGTACACTCTATTTGTGACCAATGTAGAAAGGTCTCTGCTGCTATGACACACTTGTCTGGCTCTGTCCTAAATGTTGTAACTACTGGAAGTCTGCTTTACTAACTATCAAATGTTTCTGGCCAGGTGAGGGAACCTGATCCTTTGATTGCCTTGTTCAGAATCCCAGGAGAGGAAAGTCCTCTTAGAGGAGCTAATTACACAATCACCACCATTATGTTATTAGCATGCATTCTCTAAAATGGAAAAACCTACAGCTTCCCAGTCAAATGTTGTGGTTAGTAGATGTCATACAGCACTTAGAGAAACTCAGATTTACACTTTGTGGTTCTCCTGGCAAATTTGACACACTGTTGCATCCCTCCTGGACTTTACTGAATCTAAGCTCAAATCACCTCATTTGTAACTTGCAGACCTCTGCATAAATTCATTTCTTATTGAATTCTTAAGTAACTTGAACTTCCCCTCTTTCTGTGCATTTTTGTTTGGTTTTAATCCCCTGACATTTATTCATTTTTTGTCCTTACAAAAATATTATTTATATTGAAGTTATATGTAAAACTGAAAACCAATAAACACAATGATTTAACATGAATAAGCTCTTCTCCTGCTGTATGCATACATAGAAGGGTTATCAAAAAAATTCTAAACAAATTATTACAAAGACATTCATTATTAGTTTGAATTCTTTTGAACACACCTCACGTAGCTTAATCAGAAACTACTTGCAGACTTTGTTATTCATCCATTCCTGGTGAAAAACCAACAGATTTGCTGTGCTAATGCTAAAGACTTTAAGGCAGTTGCTTACTTCAAAAGGCAGCAAACAGCCTTACTTTTATCCACAATATTTTACATCAATGGTTTCAAATTGAAAATGCTTCAACTCATTACACCAAACCATCATCTACCAAGGAATGATTGTCCAATTAACACTGGTCACAGGTCCATTTTGCCAATAATAGTTACGTCTTAACATCACAGATTAAATACTTAATTTCTCCTTTGTTTGAAAGGTAGTTTAATTCTTTTTTAAATGAAATACACACGCACATAGCCATGTTCTGTTCCACTGAAGTTCAGGTCATCCCACCTCACCACAGTCTCCCTAGACTGGGGTAAAGATAAAATAACGTTCACACTGACAACGAAAAAACACACTGTCCATCCAAAGAATGAGCAGGGAAAACAGGAGAGTGGCGCGGCTAGTGAGGTGGAAAAGTATTCCTCACACAGAGAATCGGCACAAAAGGCCAGGCATACTGGAGACTGGAAGATGTAGCCGCAAGACCCTGGCTCTGACAACCACACAAAAAACAATAACTGTAGATTTTTTGGAGGCTTGGAGAAAATAAAATCTTCCCCCGATGTGTTTTAATGCAAAGTAGTAAAATTAGAATGTCTGTCTAGAAATATCTGCTGTCTTTTTCCTAATCCGACAGAGCGGAGCCAATACTAATACACCTCTTAGAACACGAAGTCAATGTTATTTCATCTGGATATTGGGTATCTGTGTGTGTGTGTGTGTGTGTTTGCATGTGCGAAATTACATCTAGGAATAGCCGAAATGACCTCGAAAAGCCAAGTTTAAAAACCACACACACACAATGGAATCTGTACTATGTTTGTTTTGTTTTGTTTAATTCCAGACCCCC
This sequence comes from Scomber scombrus, assembly GCF_963691925.1. NCBI lineage: Eukaryota > Metazoa > Chordata > Actinopteri > Scombriformes > Scombridae > Scomber > Scomber scombrus. Next base: position 5,097,601 of record NC_084984.1, read on the forward strand.
AGTATGAGGGCTGACAGAACAGTGAAACAGGAGCTGAACGAGGGCCAGACACAGGCAGGAATGAGACCAAAAAGTACTCACTCACACCTTCCTAAGCCTCCGCTGAGGTGCACTTCCATCTGTCATATTTACAGCGATCTTGAAACCATCTCTCAGCATAGCTTTCTTCAACAGATCATTGAACTTAGGGTGGGTCGACACTAAAGAAGGTCATCTTAAGGTTTCCTCGTGGTACCTTGCACTAAAGAACAGAGCATTTACACAAGAGACAATATTTGAAAAGATGAATTAACTAGCAACCACTACAAAATCAGACACTATTGTAAAATGTATGTTCTTTATAAGATTTGCCATTTCACAAGAGATCAGACAGAAATCACAGCACTGATGACGCAAATATCAAATATAGATCAAAGTAAGCTCATCACACTTACAGTAGGTCCAATGCAAATATGTAAAAAATCCCTTGTTTCATCTTTGTGTAAAACAATTATTGATTATTCATTCTGCACTCAGGTGGGGTACAAACACATTTATCTAGTCAAATGGGATTTGGAGCAACCAGCTAACCCCTCTCATCATAAACGAATTCCCTTGATTGTTAGATTGGGCAGTGTTGGGGGACGTTACTTTTAAAGGTAACTAATTACATTACAAAATTACTGCCATTAAAAAGTAACTAATTACTTTACAACATTACACTCTGAGAAAAGTAACTTGTTAAAGTACCTTTGCATTACCCCAATTGAAAACTTCGTAATTCCTCACACATGTTTTAGTCAAGACCTACTTTAAGATATAATGACTCTACCATCATCACACAGCCCAGTCTGTCCCATAATCTGTAAATCTATACACTAATAGCAGGAATAACAGACACGATGTCTCATTTACAGATCGTTATTATACTAAGTGTTTAAGTGGCTTCTCAAACGTATGCCCACATACAAGTTATAAAACTATATCCAGGATATTTAAACACATACCTACATCACTTGCAACAGGCTCTTGTTACCCTGGCACAACTTGCATGTTATTGTAATGTTCTTGTCTTTATTTCTTCCCACAAATTCAAAATAATGCGAATATTTCCACAAATCGAACGCTGTCCCTTCTGAGCTGCCGTACACGCACGCAGTGATATAACCATAGCAGGTAGCCAGGTCACTGCCAAAAAAGTAGTAATGGTGCAAATTTGTGGCAGATTTTCTTTTCTTGTGGCAAGAGGTACAGGAGTAGTGGGTTAAAAAATAACGGATTACCTTTTAGAAAATGTAAATAAACAACTGAGTACTTAAATTGCGGACCTAACGCGTTGGATTACTTTTTTAATGTAACGAGTAACATAAGTACTCCCCAACACTGCTTGTGGGTCTTAGTAGCTGGTGGAGTGATATCATGGGTCTTGGGATGTGTGATTGGATATCAGTTGGTATAAACTTTGCAGCTGACGTCCAATTAATTAATTTTTCTTTTGACCACTGTCTCCTAATCTAAAAACACAGATTTGGGAAGGTGTGCGTGAAGGCCAAAAGAGACTCATGATGTCCGAGCCACAGATATTTTTGAGTAATCCAATCAATCAAAAAGCTACAGACAAGGGATGTCAACAATTAAACATTAATCATTTAACCACATATAATTTTTTGATGGGTTATACGTGGCAGTCTAAGGGCTTCACTGCTGGTGAAACAGTCTAAAGGTAAAAAATGAAGCAGGTGTGAAACGAAGCTCACTGATGGACCAATTCTTCCAGAAAATCAACAAATCAAAGGTAAAGTATGTGATGCTACTACTGAGTTAAGTAGTAGTACCAGCCCTATGCTTCCACATTTAGCGAAAGCACCCAGTTGCCATGTCGAAGGTTGGCTTGCAGTCGCAGCCAAAGATCATGTCGCTGCTAGCCAGAGTGAAAAGGGCGATGTGTGCTGGTTCAGGCCCATCACTCAGTTTGTGTACCAAAAGACTGAGACCAATATGCTACCAATCAGTGTGGTAAAGGGCAAGGGATTGAAAGAGCTAGTTTGGTACCTCAAGCCTGAGTACATTATGCCATTGAGAGCCACTGTGACTAAAGACATTAAAAAACAAGCTAAAAGTAAAGCTAGCAAGGGCATAACAAGCTAGCTCTGACCACTGACTGCTGGACAACTCTCACAAATGAAAGCTACATCACGAATGTTCTTAATTAACCTGTTAGTTACTGGTTAATGGATGCCAGTCTGTCAAAAGCTAAATAAACTGAAGCTGACATCGTTACTACAGACAATACCTGTGATTTGACCGGCCGGATTATTCCATGCCGAGGTTGGTGGCACATGCAGGGGGCAAAGAGAGAGCGGGCGGTTATCTGCTGCTACCATTTGACTTGATGATGGTTTAACATTTTCAACTTGCCCCCTGTAACTGCAGAAACCACAGCAAGGGAATCGAAAGAGGAGGTAATTTTACTGGTGGCCAAGTTCCCTGAATTATACACCTCTCCACCAGCAATGAAGATAAAATGGTTTTGGAGCAACAACAGCTTCAAAGTTTGATTACTCAATCTGGGTCAATACACAGTGTTTATTTAGCTACGTGTAGAGATTGAGTAGGTGGATATGAGCAGTTTGTTGCGTATGGTAAAAGTTGTTAGTAGGACTGGACGTGGCTGATTGTGCTGTAGCCGAGTTGCCAAGTAGACACAACTATTCACTGTCTGAAAGCACCTTAATGATGATTATTAAAATACAATAAGCTGTAATAAATCACACCTGTATTTATGTCAGTAACTTCCAATATCACATTAAATCCACATGCAAAACATTTTAATGAATTTCTTGTCATTGATTTTATGAAGTATTAAATGACTCTTCCAGTATAAATATTTGGCCGAATTGTTTTTTGGATATCATCAAGGTTCGACCTCCGTGGAAACACAAATTTACAAAAAATTATATTTCTGTATCCTTTGTATTTTGGTGTCTATGTAATCAGTTTTTTGTAATTCTTATGCTAACAACTGGGGCTCCATTTTGTACTTCAGGTTAAAAAGTTAATGCAAACAACTTTGATATCATTTCAAGAAGTAACCCCTTCAGTTCTCAGGCTTTCTTGAGGCAGAGACCTTGTGTAAAGAGCTATACAAACAATGCTGATTTTGATTTTATTTGAACGACATGAGCCGTGGTCACTGATGGGAGAGTAGAAATCATCCTGCTGCTCCACATCCAAACAGACAGGCAGGTAATTTTAGACCCTGGGGGAACAAATTGGCCTGTTTCACCCACTCAAGTCAATCAAGAGATTGAGGGGGAAGTGAGACAGAGACATACAGAGAGAGGGTGGAACAGTGAACACAGGAGACCAGGATACCAGAAGATAAAAGATGAGTGTATTCTAGAGAAAATTATAGAAAATAAGTTGTCTTAGATAAACTATGAAAGATAACAAACAAAAAAGGAGGGAATAAAAAAACGTGACAAGAAATCTGTGTCTCCATCCTCCCACTGGTGGTCCATGATCCCACTGTTCCCTCTCTTGATTTAATTGCCTGGGTAGGAGTGAGATCAGAGCAGCAGTTTAGCACTAGGCTTCTATCAGACTGGAGAAACAATAACAAATACGAAATTAAGGGGATGAGAGAGGAAAAAAAAACAAGAGACGAGAGAAGAAAGAACTGGAAATGGGTGACGCATGACGAAAAAGTACATAGAAGCGTACATTTAAAGCACCAAAATGTGAGAGAAAGAAAGGGAGGGACAGAGCAGAAACCAGGACAGCTGGTGGTCCATTTCCTTGTTTTCAGCTATATTTAATTACCCAAGTAGGAGTAAGTTCAGTAGATCAGTAGATCAGCAGTAGGAGTAGCAGGCCTTCATCAAAGCAGCAGTCAGTGCTTATTAGAATATTATTACAGAACAGCAGCAGTCAGCCAGTGGGCTGATTACTGACTGGGTCCGATGGGAGGGCTCATTTGACTGGAATGTATGGAGGCTGAAATGGAGAACAGGGATAAACACAGAAATACCATTTATAGACCAGACGTTTTGATATGCTTTTATAAAAACTTTGAGTCCACAGGAGAGAGACTTAAAGACCAGCCGTTCTTTTTCATTATACTGTGGCTTTCTCAATGGCTTTCATTGATCTCTGAAACATGGGGTTTTTCTCCCACTCTCGCTTTTGTACAATCCTGCAAATTTAATCGGCAGCTATCTGTAATTTATCCTTCCAGTTGTTAAATTAATTGAAAAGAAAAAATAAGCAGATAATCAAAGGAACACTGTATTGTTCGTGGCACAGCTGATGAGTGATTGCATACAGGTTTGTATTACTTTGTTAGTAGGAATTTATGATAGCATCACATACTCAGTAAGAATAAGCATATTATAAAATATTAAAAGAATCAAATCCAGAAATGAATGAAAGCAAAAGGTACAAAACAAGTGAAACAAATCATAGTTTGTATATGACAGCATTGTTTTTTTGTAATTCATTCGTTATGGACGTTTTGATGACATACAGTGTGTGGAAGGTTAGATACAAGAACAGTATGAGCAATGCTGTAAATACTATAAAACATGGATCATTCTGATTAATTTACTTTTTTTTCTTTTTGAACACAGACCATGCCAAAAGAAAGTGGGCTTAGATAATGTGGAAAACAGTGAATATTTGAATATGCCTGTTTTAAGATTACAGATGGTTATCATTAGGATTTTATATATTACGACTCTTATCAATAAGACATTATAAACACTCAGTTCTTTTTCATTACTAAATTTTTTTTTTTAAATCATTAAAAAAAATTAATTAATTAACAACTATAAAATGGATTGATCATTGATCCTGTCCTCAGTCGTCCTCCCTCTGCTGCTGCTGTCAGTCACTGCTGCAGGCTGGTTTGTCTCAGCCTGTAGCGAACTTTACAAAAATGTGCCATATTTTTAAGATATGTGACAAACTTAGCTAAACAGTCAAGTAACATACACATAGCTTTTGTTTGTAGCTAGTTTGCAACACTTTGCTAATAGCTTAAAAAGGCTCGTTCTTATGTAAAACATGTCAGCAGTGGATGGAGACTGCAGGCAAAGCAAATAAAATATTGCTTTTCTACATGTTTATGCTTTTGGAGCAGGTGGTTTGATAAATGACACTTTTTGGGTTTTTTGCACTTGAACTTTTAATGCACTTAACGTAGTTGCCATCAGCTTGTGTAAAATGTTACTGAAACTGCCACAGTAATGGACAAGTGATCGAAATGCAGACCTGATCTAGTAACACTAATTCTATGATGAAACATAAGTAGAACTGCATGCTGGGTAATTAGCATTACCTACAGGAAATCAGATCACATCTCCTCCACCAATCAGGACAGAGACTGAACTTGGGTTGATTGGTTGGTTGACTGGGTGAAATTAGGCAAAGCAATGCCTATTATTTATCCTCAGATTTGATATAGCTGGTTGATATGGACTCTACTACACAAAGCGCACACACACACACACACACACACACACACACAAAAATACAAGTAAGCATGCAAGCTGTATGCCTCTACAACACACACAAACACCAATACAGTATATCTTTCTCTAACTCACACACATACACACACACACACTCACACACACACACACACACACACACACACACACACACACACACACACACAGAAACATACACACACCTAGTGTGGTCCGACCAACGACCACCGTGACTGAATGAGACACAAACACACAAACCACAAGCATTCAGTCATTCCTGACTGAGAAAATATTCATGTAAAAGTTTGATTTGGTAGAATGCGTAACGTATGTGAGCACAAATTTATCACAGGGGGCAGTAAGCACGTAAATTTATTTCTACATACTGTAGTAAAACTGTACACACACATTCATCCAAAATACTTTAAAGATATATCAAATGCAAGGATATTCATGTGAAAAAAACAGCAACTTTTTCATTTTCTAAAAGTTTTTTTTTTTTTTTTTTTGTTCCAGACTTTTTGGAAATACAAGGTCTCTTTAGGCAGTTCAGTCAAACAACTGCCTTGCCAAGTTGGATATCCCACTATTTGGCATGTTTGCACTAATATGACTTGGATCACAAGTTTAAGTCCCATCCCTGCCAAAAACCACAATGGTGTCAGCCGGGGTGGTGTGGAGGATTTTTTGGAGAATTATGTCTGGGATTTCAGTTTGGGTAGTATCACCTCTGAAGCCCTGTGTTTAATATCTGTCAAATAACACAATGAAGCACAGATTAAAGCCTGAATTAAATGTGGCTCTTACAATGAAATAAATCAAAGGTCTCACAAAGACACAAACTGCATAAACATGAGTATGTAACCAATATAAAGTGGCAAACTGTATGTGTGTGTGTGTGTGTGTGTGTGTGTGTGTGTGTGTGTACGTGTGCATGTATGTGTGTTAAGTGCAGGCGTAGAGTGAGTCAAGGTTGGCCTAATTGGAGGTTGTTTGTATGTCTGGGAGAACGTGTAAATGATGGAGGTAAGAAGAAAATGAAGGAAAGGGAGGGAGCAGGTGGCCTCCTTCATCTGGACCACAGCTGCACACAGCATGACTCACACACTCCTACCTTGACCAAAAGACACACACACACACACACACAGTCAGTCACACACACACACACACCACACAAATGCATTTGCACACATGCACATTCAAACACACATTAGTGACTGCACAATGTTAAAAACCTTTGAGGCATCTCAGATCAAACAACCTTATAAGGACCTTATGTCACCCACTATTTTAATGCTTTGATGTTACAGAAAAAACATTTAATAAAACATTTAATTAAAAACTATTTTAAAATTATTTGGGTACAACGGTGTGAATGAAACACACTGTAAAGTGGCGTTCACGCTAATGATGTCAATGGTTAATCAGAGTTAATCACTGAATCTGTGTGTTGAGTCCTGCACTTGTTCACGTTATTGAATCAGTGCCAAATTTCAGTATCTTGTGGGACTAAGACTGAGGCTTAAATTAGCTTTAAAAACACACCAAAGTGTCTCACTAACAGGAGCACCAACCCGCAGATACAAAGAGACATGACGGATATGTTTGACCAACCTGCATGGCCGATAGCAGTTAACTAGCATGGCTAGTATTGTTAGCATAGCCGTGCCATGCTGGGTGTACCCCATACATTGTATAAAAACTATTGGTAGCTGCGGTTTCTCTGGTTTAACAGACAGACTGTTAGCTTGGCATGCTAATCCTACTGTCTATCTGTAATAAAAACACAGGTATTATGCCAGTACGCCAGTCAGTGTGGTAGAGGGCGAAGGATTGAAAGAGCTAGTTTGGTACCTCAAGCCTGAGTATGCTATGCTATGCTATCGAGAACACTTTGAGGAGAAGAACCAGGGCACACAAACTAGCTCTGACCACCAACTACTGGGCAGCTCTTACATATGAATACTTACTTGACAACTTTTCTTAAAAATTAACCGGTTAGTTACCAGTTAATGAGCATCGATCTATTGAAAGCTAAATTAACGGAAGTGACACCCCTAGTTCACACTAACATTAACTCTGCATGAAATAATGCCCTCGCAGTGTATTGATGCAGTAGGAGTGCAACTACAGAGGACTCTGCAAAACACTGCAGTGGACATCCAGCAAGTGCACATTTCAGCGTATTATACTGTAATGTAAACCTCATATTCAACTGTTTACATCACAACCATCTCAACAGAAAAAAAAGTTTTGCCACTGTGATTATTACAAACGGCTGTGTGGTGTTTTGGCATCTGATAAGCCTTTAAATGCATTAATCTATAACTTCATATCGTTGTCTCACTAATACCTTAAACAGCAATCTGCCACTAACACAGGGCGGACATTTCTGAGACATTTTTTCACATGGGGCATCTTGTTTGAAGTCACTTTTTCAGTCAGGCTTTACGGGCAGCTGGTTGCTCTGTTCTCTCCTTATTCTGGGGTTTCTGGGGTTCACCTATGGGCTACAGGTTGTTATGTTGCGCATGTGTGTGAGTGAGTGTGAGTGTGAGTGAGAGAGTGTGTGTGTGTGTGTGTGTGTGTATGTGTATGTGTGTGTAAATGGAGGGGTGCTTGCCCTGCAGGGCATCGTTAAGGTCCTTTGGAGCTCCAGCTTTTTTTCCCTCTCATTTCACTTTGATTCCTGGAACACTTAACATTGCACATGCATGAGCACACATATGCACACACAGACACTCACACACACACACACACAGACACACAAACACACACACACTTAACTAGACATGGACCCTTTACTGACAACAAGTTGGGCAACAGCTCAAACGCTGCATTCAATAAGTGACACACTCACCCCCCATCTCCCCCTAAATCACTGGGAATTACGTGAATGTTGCTTTGATTTTAATGAAATTTGATCATCAAGAAAGCATAAAAAATTCTTAATTTCATGGTGAAATAAATTACGCGCCAAAGTTATCTTTGACAGGAACTTGAGCTGATGATTTCTAAGTCATGCCAAAAGGCTTTGTTTATTTGAAACTGTGAAGAGGCGAGCATAGTTTTTCACATTTGTAATGAATCACTGGTTGGAGCATCGCTGGAGCATCATGTAGTACTTGGGTGTTTCCAGGTTTACTTTATTATGAAATAAAAATTAATCTAATCATTCAAAAGAATGTTTTTCTTTACAAAAGTCTCACTTTTCATTCAGCACAATTTAAAAATTGTGGGTTGGGGTATTATTTTGGTTACAGGGTAATTCCCATGTTCCAAATCGACGCAATGTCCTCAAAAGTTTGTTAAACCAACATGTGTGTTGAATCTTTAGTATAAAATGGTGCAGAGTGCCCTCCAGACCTCTTCTGAAGATTCCTTCCTTCTCCCTCTAGACTTTTTGTCTACTTTTTTTACAGTCTTACTTTCGTACATTTTTCATGGCTTGTTGAGATTCCATGTCTTGCATTGTGGTTTTCTTTTGCCATGACGGTTATTTGACTGAACCTTGGCACTGCTCATAGTCAGAATTCTTAACATGCTCTTTTCATGGTTGGAGCACTGGAGAATGATTGTATTTTCCATTGTTATAGAGAGGCAATGAGTGCTTGTTGTGAACTTAGTTTGGCACAAAATCTAATCACAAAAAAAATATTTTGTGTGTTTTCCTCATTTTAAGTAAGGGCAGGAATGTAAATTTATTCAATTTTAATTTGAAGTTATTAAGGCCGCCTTGCAGCTAGCTTACTCTCTTTGATTCTGATCATGTTGTACATTATTGAAAGATAGACAGCTTGAGAAAATGAGAATATCACAAGTTTTTCCAAATACAATTTCGATATGATGACGGGCCTGGATGAAAAGTTAAGGAATCAAAGTTATTACATTTTACCCTGAGCAGGACCCGTAAATCTCTTCCAAATGTCTTTCAATCTAACGGTTGTTCAGATAATTCAGTGGCTAGTACGAATTTAAAAAATAGTCATATATGTGCAGCCCACTGCTCTGATTTTCCTCTTTCTTCTGATGTTCCATCTTGTTACTGATTGGAGGATGAGATGATTACTTGTTTAACCAGATAAGTTGCAAACAAACAGAGCAGATCTAAAACGGATGCAAAAAAAGGGCACAAAGGTGCAAGAAAGAACTATAAGGCAACGTACAGATATGGGGGGAAAAGCATATGTATAGCATTATACTAAGCAGACAAACGGCCTGTCTGGGCCTGGATATAGTCAAAGCTATACGCAGTGACATTAAGGATCACAAACAGGCCAGAACAGAAACAGCACCATAAAGAATGCAAATATGCAGAGCAGAGAGCCACCATCCTCTAAATGTCACGCATATTAGTCTTGGATTCAAGGAAACAGGGCTTTGCATAGACCTTAAGTATGTTTTCCTCCTTTTAAGGGCAAAAGTTTGACTCTTCTTTTTGCTGCTTTCTGTGCATGCTCGCGACTACATAATTACTCTGCTTTGCTGTTTGGTCTTGCAGAAGCCGTCCCAAATCTCATGAGCTCAAGTTTTGTTATGAAATATCAATCTGGAGAACATCCACATAAAATCTATTGAGCTGAAAGCTGCATGAATCAGCAAACTCCAGGGAAATGGTTTTATTGATGAGGTGATCCGGTAACTGGCTAGCTTCTCATTCCTTCACAATGTTTTTCCACTTTGAAAATGGGAAGCGAGGACAGCTCAACAAGTTTCTTCCTCATATACAGGTAGGCCTCATGTTTATTGCAACACTGAAATAGAGTTGCAAAGTGGGAGGAGCTATTTCGGGCAGGTTAAAATCCCATTCATTTTTCCTATAGACATCACATGACTTACAATTTGAGCCCTTCTACAGCTTGAAATTCTCACGGTTAAGTCATCAGTATGAAAGATGAATGACTGCATCAGAAAATATCCAGTTGTTTGATAAAAAATCAAAGTGTCCACAGTGTACATGAAAAGTTTGTTGTAAAAGACACTACGACTCCCAAGGTGCACTTTGGCAGCCAAATGTGAAGCTAACGGACAATAGTTTGTTTTACTCCAAAACTTAATTTAAACTGGCAGTCATAATATAAGCCTATAAGATTGTTACTAGATTTGTAACCCGACCAATACTGATTTTTTTAAGCTGATGCTGATACCGGTATTAGTGAGTAGAAAAATACTGATAGACATATTGGTCGATAAACGTATAAATATACAGAATATATAAATAAACACACATTTTATGCAATTATAACTCAAATATGGTTATCAAACACTAGTGACAAAGATATGTTATATCTTATATATAAATAAATAATCTTATATATATATAAAGATATTTTATACTTTAAATAAAATGACAGCAGTGCACTGAAACAGTGAATTTCACAAACTGCTGTGCGGAAAAAAACATACATATTGGATAATATATATGCCAATACCAATATATGATAGGCCAGTATCGGCTGATAATATCAGCTTATTGTTACATTACACAGGTCCTGATTTTCTATGTTAAATGATAATGAGGATATTGTTAAAGAAAACATTGAAATGGGGATACAGAATGGGTAAAAACCCCTCTGGTACCAGCAGTCCCCCCACTTCACATCTATAGCAGAGGATGAGTCATTGTGAGGGATTTTACCATCCTCTGGGCTGAGTGTTAAAGCCTCTCTGAAGGAAATGCTAATAACTGTAGCTGAAGGCTGACAAAGCACACTCCTCGCTCGCTTTCTGGCCAGAACTGAACTCACTGAACCTTCCCTGGAGAGAAATGTTTTAATTGATTTCACAGCACTACCGGCTTGTTTGCTTTCAGCAGAGTAATACTCCATATAAGCTGTTGCCTGACTATGATAGTATGTATGGGGTCCAACATGGAGCGTGTGAATGTGTGTGCATGCAGCAGCAGAAATACATTATCATGTTGTCATCTCTGTGCTTTTTAGGAATTTATCCTGACCTCTGACTCCAGACTGACTCCCTGACTAAACATTTCACATACACAGACTCCAAATAAAATATATTGCTGACACCAACATTTTGCAAAGAAAAAAAGCACAGACTTGCGTTAAGTGAAGTGAGTGAAGTAAGGATTTGTTTGTGTTCGATTTAATCTCAGGGATAAATTGTGCTCTGACCTTTCTTTTGTTAATGGAAGTCATTGTAATCATTATCATGTCAATTATAAATCCCCACATCTCTAACACTCTGTATTGTATTCCCGGAGACAGTGACTCTAGTCCGGCTTGGTATTAAGTTGTGTATTAGATAGCAGCAGTCACCTCCTCTCTGATTATTCAGTTCTCAGAAGGTAATCTGCCTGAAATCAGTGTTACAGACAGTTTTATCAATATTGATATAATCTCAAACTAAACAGCAGGGCAGGAATGGAACATTTTTCCCCTTCCAGTCTCTCTTTATCCCTTTGCTTCTTCCTTTCCACTCGTCAAAATGAAACTGTGGCGCACATGTGAAAGGGCAAGACTTTAGAAAGAAATGAGACAAAAAATACAGTATATTCAGTTTTTATTGTTAATTTAATGTGATTTTATTGGAAGAACTAAAACGGTTCAATGTCATATTATTGGGAAGACTACAGTATTCATTTCATTTTTCTTTGTTTTTTGGATTTAGGAATTAGGCACCACTAAGTACCAAATTATACTCGTCAGTGTATCAGTTCCCATCTTTCTTTCTCCCACCTGCATTTTCCTTGTCACCTCTTTTTTCATCACATCTGTTTTTCACAACTTTCCCTATTTATGACACTCTTCTCCGCTCCACATCTTTCACTCCCCTTCCTCTTGTATTTCTCCACTTTTTGTGTTTTACTACATGTTCATCTCTTCCTCTTCTATCTCCATCTCCCTTCCAATATCTCTTCCACCCATCCCGTTCTCCATCACTCCCACAGACCCATCAGTGCTTTTCTGAGTCCGGGCTTGTATATCCATTAGTCAGTGCTATCTTCATGTCAACAGTTCCTCTCAAATATTTACAATAGTCCCTGGTGGGGAGACATCCAGCCAGGAGTGGGATGATTCACCCTTTGTTAACACAATCACCCCAAAGTAACTCTGTACCACTCAGAAACACATGCTCATGAGTAATGAGCCCAAAGTGTCCCAAACTTGTTTGGTACACTGAAGAACTTGACCTTTGAAAATAGGCTTTATAATGTAAATCAAAGACGGAAGAGATTTAGCTGGACAGTTGCAGAAAAGGGGTGTATACCTGCGTGTGTGTGTGTGTGTGTGTGTGTGTGTGTGTGTGTGTGTGTGTGTGTGTGTGTGTGTGTGTGTGTGTGGGTGTGTGGCTATGATTGAGCCTAGATGAACTTTTTAACATGAGTGGAACATTTCTATCAATCATTATCGTTACATGATCCATATTAATACTGACAAGCAATAACTGTTGAACTATAACTAATTCTACTCATTTTAAGCCATTTTAAGCATTACAGATATTATAGTTCATACATCTGGGATGAGCAGACCAGGTTTAAATAACTGGAATTGAACAAATTGTAACTCGACTTGACTAATTGACTCAAATGTTACTGTACTTATATTGACTAATAGTGACAATATAATATTCAAATCTTACAGTAATCCTCATTCAACTTTGCCCCCTTGGCTATCACCTCTACTGTATGTTGTATCCAAATCATTAAAGCAAACCTTTGTTGTTTTTCTTGTTAAGTACTGGATAAGTGTATCATATATAATAATACATGGCGATGGGGGGGGGGGGGGGGGGGTTCTTTGGTTGAATAAAGAGTGATGCAAAAAGCTTTATTTTAAGGCATTATTCTAGTATAGTTTTTTTATAGTCAGTTATCACTTGTCAGTTAATCAAAGTGATGTTTGTGGTATTTTACTGCCTAATAATGAAATAATGTATTAATGTATGTTGGATTAGGAGTCCAGTCCACCACTTTTCAACATTAAACAGAAAATGGATGTTTAATAACATTATCCAGGCAGATTTTTGGAGGTCTATGTGACATTACTATTCTCCTTAGGACAAGATTGGTGACTGCCCACAATGCATCAGCAACACATTCTTTTGTGACCGCAAGTCAAGCAGCAGCAGTAGCTGAAGCAAGAAAACAAAACTAAACATACACTTTGAAATATATACCAGTACTGGCAGATAGGCCACCCCAGGTTAACCACAGATATGTTGCACGTGTACACAGTGTAACACTTCCATTTGAGGACACCCACTGGCAACATAGACAAAATGCACGAATATAACCATATACTGCAAATGTACATATTGTACAAAAGGTACACGTGTCACACAAGCAGTCGTGAGCTTGAGCTTACACACAGATGCAAACACATACACAGGCAAGCTACAAAAATATATTAAGAGTGAGTCACAAGTAAACTCTGATAGATAAACAAGATGTTGGAGGCAGCGAGTTTATTTGACATTTTCTCTCTCTCTCTCCTTCTCCTTGTGGTGTCTCTCTTGGCCCATCTTTAACCGTGACCTCCGGTTGTATTTGTTTGAGAGTTGGGACGCTGTAGGACTGTTCAGGGAAACACACACATACACACATACTGTACATGCACACACATTGCTTAATGGAAGGAGGAAATGTAGTAACACAGTCTGACGTTAGTAAAACACTCAAGCATTTCTTCGCAGTTTTTTTTCTTTCTTCTTCTTCTTGCAGCATTTCTCTCTTTATCTTCAGATCTCAGATATTAAATCGGGGGACAGCTGGTGCTTGAACCTCGAGGACTTGTTTCCTCTGAAGCGTTAGTCCATTCTGTCTTGTGAAGCTTTTTTGGATCTGACAGGCAAGCAATGTGAAGCTCGGAAATACAATTAAAGGATTAAAAGGATAATTCTGTTTTTGTTTTTTAAACAGAATCATTCTTTATTACCGTAATTCCTCAATAAGAGACGGTTGTCAACTATAAGCCGGGTCTCTGACAATGGCCGGGGGTGTGGTCAACACAAACAAATAAAGGCTGGTCACAAAACAAAACGTGGAAAAAACAAAAGGTGGATAAACTGCTGGTGCATGGTACATAATGACATATACACCAGTTGAACATAAATATACACTGAACAAAAATATAAACGCAACACTTTTGTTTTTGCTCCCATTTTTCATGAGCTGAACTCAAAGATCTAAAACATTGTCTATATACACAAAAGGCCTATTACTCTCAAATATTGTTCACAAATCTGTCTAAATCTGTGTTAGTGAGCACTTCTCCTCTGCCGAGATAATCCATCCCACCTCACAGGTGTGGCATATCAAGATGCTGATGAGACAGCATGAATATTGTCTGGGGGGGTCAGAAAACCAGTCAGTATCTGGTGTGACCACCATTTGCCTCACACAGTGCAACACATCTCCTTCGCATAGAGTTGATCAGGTTGTTGATTGTAGCCAGTTAACAATATCCAGCAACTTCGCACAGCCATTGAAGAGGAGTGGACCAACATTCCTCAGGCCACATTCAACAACCTGATCAACTCTATGAGAAGGAAATGGGTTAGTAGGGTTAGGGTTAGGCAAATGGTGGTCACACCAGATACTGACTGGTTTTCTGACCCCCCCAGACCCCCACAATAAAGCAAAACTGCACATTTCAGAGTGGCCTTTTATTGTGGCCTGCCTAATGAACACCTGAGAGGTGGGATGGATTACCTCGCCAAAGAAAAAGGAGAAGTGCTCACTAACACAGATTTAGACAGATTTGTGAACAAT
The DNA here is from genome assembly GCF_963691925.1 of Scomber scombrus. Classification (NCBI taxonomy): domain Eukaryota; kingdom Metazoa; phylum Chordata; class Actinopteri; order Scombriformes; family Scombridae; genus Scomber; species Scomber scombrus. The sequence goes on from NC_084984.1 coordinate 5,112,802, forward strand.
ATTTGAGAGAAATAGGTCTTTTGTGTATATAGACAATGTTTTAGATCTTTGAGTTCAGCTCATGAAAAATGGGAGCAAAAACAAAAGTGTTGTTATATTTTTGTTCAGTGCAGTTACCTTGATGTAACTTCAGTTCTACAGTATGAGCACATGCAAAGCCTTCCAGCTGACCCTCACAGAGAGGGGAGGGCGATCCAGAAGAATGCAATATCGTTTAAATACGGGGATAACATCGCTTATTTTAATAATAATGACAGCAGCAACACTACAGAGCATGGGTAATTTGGCTGAACCAGTGAGCATACATCCATGAGCGTGATAACTTACAGCGCTATGATGGATTGAATGGATTACCAGTAAAGTATTAACAAAAATATAACAGAGCAAACAGAAGCACACTAGAAAATGAGGAGGCTTTGTACTAAAATATGAGCAAATGGCACGCAGGTGGTCGAGCCACGTACGCAGCCGACCCCGGTTCGAGTCCCAGCCGGAGGTCCTTTGCTGCATGTCACACCCACCTCTCTCTCCCATGTTTCCTGTCTGTCTACTACTCAATAAAGGTGCCTGTCTTTTTTTTTTTTTTTTTTTTTTTTTTTTTAAATTATGAGCAAATATACTTATCAAACATATGGGATTATAGAGAAAAGACCTCTCTCTTATATAAGCCTAGTACCCTCTGCAGTTGAGGTAAGTAAACGCCCTGGCCCGTACATGAGTAAATCATTTTGGTGGTTTTGGCCATCAGTCCTAATGGTAATAATAACATTTTATTCACCAAGAGATTTGAGAATTCCCACATAATAAAGTACAATGTTTGTTATTAATATATATATATATATATATATATATATATATATATATATATATATATATATATATTGATGATGGGTTGGTGGAAAGATTAAACAACTGTTCCGTTTTTTACATATTTTCTGTTCTTTTAATAGAACTAAGAAACAGATGAAAGCAAAAAGTCAGTATTTCATATTACTGTCATCATGAAGTCATCAGCTCAGTTTTGATGATGATGATGCACTTTCCTGGGTAGTCTTTCAGCCAATTCTGCACTGGTAATTAACCTTATACCTCCATAGACTACATTGTAATCAAGGAACACCCACACATCAGTGCACGCACGCACGCACACGCACACACACACACACACACACACACACACTCTCTCCCTACCTAGTGATGAGCTGGCATGTGGAGAGATCCACGTGAAGTTAGGGGTGTGAGGGATACCATTTCAAAACACACCGCCACCAACTCTTCTCAAAAACGAAGATGAAGTACACTTACTGGGGCGCACACACATACACATGCACACACACACACAGACATCTGCACTAGAAAAACATTTGTATTTTTTTTAAATTGAATTCCAGGTGTTTGGATAATTTCGGAAATAATGCGAGTAGATGATGGAAAAATTATTTGGCAGTAAATCGTAAACATCGGGCCTGTGTATTAGTTATTAGACTTGACTGATGTCTCTAATCGTTACAAATAGCTGAATGCATTTTGTAAACCAAAACATTTGTTTGGACATTTCAAACTAAGCGTTGTACAGTATGGCCAAACTTTTCTTTTACTGCACTCTTAATTTAGATGAAAAATTGTGATTTTCAAAGACTTGGAGTTCGTACAGTCCTCATCATATTTTGGCTTTGTCAGTCTTCATACTGTATATCAAATCTGTGATCACATACAGTGTAATATCATATTCCTATTTGTTGCACAAGTCCTCTATCTGTCTCCTAAAAATATTATAAACAGATTCAAGCCTATTTTGTGTCTAGCTTTTGCTCATTTTGACAGATCTGAAATCCTAGCAATAACACATGTTTTGGTTTGAATTTTCCTGTTTAAAGAATCAAACCCTACTGCTCAAGTCATCAGCACTTTTGGGCAGCGTTCCCCATACATAAGCCTGCCCAGGTAGATAAATCCAAATTCAAAACAACACAGATTTGTCCTATTTGCCTTTGTATTTACTGCCGCATTAGTTTTATCCAATGAATGAATGAATGAAAAGGAGGAATGCAGAGAAGGAAAAGGAAACTAATAGTGCATGTTTCCATAGTAAATCATCTGTTGAGTGTTTGATGGTTATCTATTTGTGCTTCAGGAGGTAACTGCTGTGAAACAATCAGAAAATAACATTTTATTTCTCTCATTCACCAGCTTTGTTCTTGCTACTGCCACTCCCTCTCCTCGACAACAAAGTTGTTACCAAACAAAGAGAAATGTCCTCTCCTTGTCACAAACTGGTCCTAAATCTGTACTAGAGTATTTCCTTGTGGTGACGCACCGATTGCAATTTCCACTTATGTGAAAGTCTGACCTGATTTTGGCTGTTTACAATTTTCTTTCTTTCTATAAATTATAATTCATAGCATACACAAAAATTGTTGTAGCTTTTACACAACAAATACACAAAATTGTTGTGTCTTTTCTTTATGGAAAATTCAATTGTCATATTCATAATAAAACATTGTTCATATAAAACATAAAAAATATCAATTCTCACTTTGATTTAATAGTAATTTATAGCACTCTGTTCTACTTATTTGGTCATCCTATCTACATTAATAACGTTTCTCAGCTGTGTTAACCGAAACTTAATTTTATATTTTTTCCTACATATTGAAGCACACGGCATGATTCATGTCAGTGTGTCAGTTAATGTTAAATTAAATTAAATATAAACAAATTCTGCAGCAGTATTAACAGCAGCTACACATGCATTTTTAATTGGTGGCCAATCGATCAGTACATCTCTACTTCCTTGTTTTGTGAATGAAGCAGTGCTCAAGTTGTGTCTGTTTGACTAATCAGCAATGGTCATCCCTGAAAACCCCACCCCCAAAGTTCCTGTACTTTTGGTAAGTACTACCCCCACAGCAGGGACTTTGGGGGGGCAAAACAATATAATTTAGAACCTGTTCCCTCTGGTGGAAAAGCAGGTCAAGGAACTGAGTTCCTCAACAGGTTCTTAGTCCCTGGGGACTCTTATATGGCTGAACTGTCAGAACATCAAACCAGAGCCCTGAAGTTCCTGAACCATAGTCAGCACTTAACACAAACCATTCAACAGCTTAACATCTCTGCTGGTGATGTCACGACATCATATGTGACAGCAAGAACCCTGAACAAGAGGCTGAATGAATACTAGAAACAGACATCAGCTGTCTGACCAAACTTTATCCACTGATGGAGGCCAAAAGATGTGGCTGAAAGCTCTAAAAATGCTCCCTATGAGAAGATGATATGACTAGTTTATTACTGAACTCGTCCGTCACATAAACCGAACCATAGTTCAGGTTGATCTGGACAGAGACCACCTCTTTTCACCTGACAAAGATTCAACTGTTTGGTCTATACCATGGTCAGGCAGAGGTTTTCACAACTGTAATTTTGTTTCGAAAGTCTGGAACAAATGAGGAAGGTGTGAAAAGGCCCTACATTACTATACATTCACACTTTGAATCAACATGACTGTAATGCCATTCATGTAACAACATGTATCTATAACTGTGTCTGCAGACGTTTTTTTCCACATTCTCCATCTCTTTTGTATTGTTTGCTGTGTGCGTTGTGGGTGGTTTGCATGCAGACTGTTGAATGCAAGACTGACCACTTCCGCATCTGGTTTTGTAGATTCAATAGCTATTTATACTAAATCTGATTTCCATGCCTCTCAAAAGTCACACTAAAAAGACAAGTGTAACTGTAGCTTTGGTCTGAAGAATATCTTCAGACCAAAAAGACATGATTGCGGTCTCTGGGTTCAGTCTATCACCAGGAAAGACACTGGAGAGAATTCCATGATTCAGTGCATATTTTATCAGGCACCGAGACAAACCGCACTCAAAATCAAACTCAAATGCACACTTATTGAGCTAGAACAATATTCCCCCTCTCAGGAACAACTCCAAAAGCCTGGAAAAGATTGAAAAGACTTTTTAGGCATCTGGGTATGGTAAGGTGTGGATTCACATGCTTCACTGTCTGGTTTTCTCAGCATATCAAGACACAAATGTTAAGGTTGTATTTTATAAGGCTTAAGTGCATCTGTTTTAAAGCTGGACCATCTGTGCCCCTCTCTGCATCTAAAGCAGAACTCAATCATTTCTACACCTGACACACAAAAACAAGTTGCTGCTTTCTACATTTCCCTGGAGTGGTTATTGTACCCAATCGTAACAGAATAATCGTATTGTAATCAGATGAATCTGTCAAGTAATGTCTATCGGCAGGAAAACTATTATGATAATCCGTCTACAGCCATGCTAACCGCTCTGTAAGGCTGTAGAGCAGTGCTTTGAGCTACATGCTACAGTCAGCATGCTGAGAGAATGTATACCTTGTTCAACATATTAGTTTAGCATGTTTGCCAGTTAACATTTATTAATTAGCAACAAACAAAGTGCAGCTGAGGCTGATGGGAATATCATTAGTCTTGCAAGTATTTGGTCATAAACATAAAAAAATGAAAATTTGACCTGATGAAGGTGCTACAGGAAAAACTTAAAAGGATGAACCAAAGTTCAAATTAGGCCCATAAAGATGGCAAAGTGTGATGTTACCCACGAGTTTGCATTGGAGGCAGTTTGAAGCCCAGAGTTGCTGCTTTTGGACAGCACCATCTTTTCCATTTGGAGTCAGGACCTTCCAAGTAAGGAAGGTGTTGCCATTCATGCTCTGGAAACCCATCCCACTACTGTGGACCAAAGCAAATGCTAGTTTACTGGGTACACTGACAGAACCTTGAAGTTGCAAAAATATTGCAACAATCGTCCAACTCAGTGCAAGTCTCAGAGCTGGGGTCCATCAACTGTCAATCAATACCTACACAGCAAACATCAAAGCTACTATAAGTATTCAAATCTTATTAACGAAGCAATAATTTCACCAGCACACTTGTTAGAGGTGCTCAAATTAAGTGATTAAGGCCATAGTGACTCATTGGAAAAAATGACTGACGCTTTTTGATTGTGAGTCAGTTGGAGTCAGATATTTTGGAGCCAGCATGCCATCATGGATAGAAAATGCACTCTAAGATACTTCTGCTAGAGGCTGAAGCCATCGTAGCTCCCAGTGGGGTTGGGTCAATGGGTGATACCATGACAGACAGTCATCAACCACTAAGCCCCTACCATAGTAACATTGTGACTTAAAAGTGCCATACTCTATAACGACAACAAATCCGAGGACTAACCAGCTAGCTTGCCACACAAGTGAGGCAGTGGATGCATCAAATGAGCAGAGAAACGTCAACTCTACAACCTTGTCTGACACAGTGCAATCTCAAAACACATAGTATGACACCACAAAGGAAAATGTAAAGACTATACTGAATGGTAGGGCACTCTGACTGACCACTGACGAATGGGCATTGCTGGCCATATATGCTTATGAAGTAACAGTAAATTGTACATCTGGAACATTAAGGTAAATGGGTTGTAAACGGGTGCACTATTGTGTTGTATGGTATACATGGTGTTCTCCATCCGAAATCCCACTAACCACCTTCCAAGCCTTCTCACAAGTGCACTTGAAAATTAACAGACACATTTCAGTTTTTTCTGTTAACCTGCTGGATTGAATCAACTTGCACTTCCAATTTAACAGAACTATGTTGGAAAAAGGGGAGAGAAAAATAGGCAAGAAATACAGGATAAGTGTAATTAAGCATGATAAAACAAACAATCTCTGTTTTTTTACGTCTTTGTACAACATACCTCTCCACAGCTCATCTTCGTTATGACGTTTCTACTCCCACTGCAACAGCTGAGGAGCATCTTATAATGACGCTGTAACATACAAACACCCACATTCACACAACTATAAACCCACACTTTCAAACATACTCACATGCACGGACACACATGCGGGTCATGGCCTCTTATTAATATTTCCTATTCTGGAGTGTTCTCTTGGCAGATGGAGGTATGCTGCTGCCGTGTGTGGCCTCGCTGCACAAACACATCAGAGTTTCACAAAAAAAACTTTGTAAATTTGGTTTTATTACCATTTCCAAAGCGTGACTCATCGAACTGTCACACTAATGAGGGGTTCCCCTACTTTATTCTAACTTTTTCCTCTGTGTTTATTTCTGTATGTTGGTGTGTATTAGGGTTAAGGGTTATCATTAGGGATGGATAATATATCAATGGTTGAGCTCTCAACACACGCACAAAAAACGGGCAGCAGTAACTTCCGAGCAGAGCCCACCATGGAGAGAATAAAAAGGACATGGGGTTATGTTTTACACAATTTGATGACGACAATGCTTGTTGCCAATAGTACAACAAACTCTAGTAAGACAAACAGTGAACAATTTATCAAAAACCTGTTGAACAAGCAGAACATTACTCCCTGTTCCATTTTCAACTACAGTCGGCAGCCATATAGAGCTTCTTATTCTAACAGCGAAATAAATATGAAGAAGCAAAAAAAACAATCGTTGATACAAATTAGCAACATATCCTAAATTACTTGAATTCTTGTGAACTTTGAGACTGAAAACAAATAGCCCGTCCTCTCCACCAAGAGTACCTGCAGTATTCTCTTCATATTAGCAGCTGAGGGAGGAGGAAAGAGGAAAGCATAAAAGATGCTGAGGGCTGCTGACCATTTTTTTTTTAGAAAGACTGGTACCATGTCTTACCAGTGAAGTCAAAGGCTGTCTGAAATTCACTCCTGTCCATGGCATGTACACTACTTTCTGCTAACAATCCCAAAAAGCAATTATCTATGTTTTAAAGATGCAAAACTACTGTCATGAGACTCTACAGCTGCTGGTGATGATACAAAATGACAACAATTAGTTATTGTTTAGAAATCTTGATTTGCTGCTCACTATTGTATAAACTATCTAGTGTGTATTATATAGGGAGTAGTCAAAGAGTGAATAAGGAAGTAATTCTGGATACAATCAAGAGCTTTCAGTAACCATCAGTTACTACTAGGGTTGTGACGATACACTCAGCTCACGAGACGAGTAAAGGCGAGATATTGGGTTCACGAGATCGAGACAAGACAAGATTTTAACTATATTTTTAAGAAAACTTCAGTGAGGAAATACATGACTGTTTTTATTTGAAATTCACAAAATGGAAATTGAATTGAAATCTTTGAACTAATCAGCTTGTAATTAATCACGTTTTTCTACTTTCTAAATATATAATTATCATATGCGGTACTGTAAAAGGTTTCCCCATATAGATATTTTATAGGTGGATAAATGTGGTATTTATGGAAATAACAACCATAAATACAAAAGTTAGATACAAATACTAAAAAGTAAATTGTAAAGAGTAGAAACAATTCTAATATATAAATATAAATTAAATAAAGAATCCAATTATCACAAATTATAACATATTGCTAATAAAAAAACACAAATAAAAGTAAATTGCACAAATCCTGTATCACATAAATACATACATAAGTAGAACAACATATAAATTGTGTTATAATTTGGTAGTGTGAATCATTTTACTTTTTGCATCATTAGGCTTCCATAGCTGCGCTAGATTCCTCCGCTCCTCCTACGTCAGGCTTTCAGTGTAGAGACCTGAGGTCAACCTAACCCTGCTCCTCTCCTCATCTCTTACTTCTGACTGAGATCTTCTCAGCAGGTAGAAGCTGCAACAAGGTTAATGATCCACACGTGACATTATAAAAAGAAGACATGACGTGCAAATGAGCGATAGAAAAATGAACGTCTTTTTTTTTTTGGTGCGACTAGAAATATCGCGCCTTTTCGTCTCCCGAGATCTCGTGGTACGAGAGATCTCGTCACACCCCTAGTTACTACATCAGTTATTAATGTGATGTTGGAAGCTCTGTAAACATTGGTGTTGTATCAGACAAATATAAAAATATAGGCATTATTGTCCTCTTCATATGTTTGCATTTTTAACAGTACTTTAAATGGTATTTTCCACAATGAACAAGTAACTATCAGCCCTGAAATTCCATATCAGTGTATCTCCAGTTATCATGACTTATCTTTTTTTTTTTTTTTCCTGGATGTTAAATGCACTGACGCAGGACTCTGAGACAAAGGGCTCCAGAGGGAAAAAACAAACAAACTCTGGGTCATTTGGCTCCACTGTTGCCATAGTTTGGCTGTTTACCTCACAATCATTGACGCACAGGATAAAATGATGCAACACACCCCTATAAAACAGTGCTTTCTGAACACCTAGTGAGGGTGTAGCATTGACACATGACTGTGGTAATGAAGCAGCTACACTGAGCCCAAGTGAAAAAAAATTACAACAAAACAAGTTCAAGAGAATCTGTTTGCCATGGAAACTCGATAGCTTGTGATGTGGAGAAACAAACAATTGTAAAAATGAACAATAGAAGCTTTTTCTGTCAAGTTTTGGGACAGATCAACCAGCGACAAAAACAACAATCCAAGAGACAGACTGACTGGTATTTGCTAAACTTTTTAAAAAACAATTCTGAAAACATCTGCAAAACACAGCATCTCTCCTATCTGAGTGATTGATTCAAAATTAGTTTCTCTTCTGGCACCATGTAACCACTGTTATTTTTCACTGCCTGTAATCTGTTCATTGTGTCAAAGGCTGTCATTTATTATTCATGTCTGTTTAGTTGGCAGGACATTGATTGCTTTCTGTTATTACTGTCTGTTTGCAATCAGCCTAAACTGTCAAAAGAAAATGTACGCACTGAGTAAAAGTTCTTGTCTGTTACCATCATGTAGTGTGATAATTAATGGAGGGCAATGTCACATCAAATGAAGTGTGCAAACCTAGTTCATCACTGTGCTATGGATCAGCTGATGTGCCAACTGAACTTGTGTGTTGCATTCGCCCGTGTAAATAAGTGCAGCTGTCAAAGCCGCATCTCAGTCTTTGTTGCTGCTGCTGTCTGCTCGCCTCTCCAGTCAATCCAGCCCTCAGCTGGCTGTTCTTTGCCGTCATGGTTTCCAAAATGAGGTTGCAGTTAAGCTTCTTTTGCATTTTCTTTTGGCTGACTGTAAATAAAACTTAACATAGGAAGAGATGCTGTACAAAACAGAGACGTGAGGCCAAAAACTCTCCACAACCTGTACAGAGCTGGGCTGGTGAGGCATATTTGCTGTCAGCACTTACTAATATCATCACTTTATGCAATAAAACCCAGATGGTAACTATGTTTGGCTGATTAAAAGTATGCAAGTCATGGCTACAATGGAGACAAAAGAGATTTTGATCAATTTAAGCACAAGTGATGAAACAAGTGATGCATTTTACCAATATTTTTTTATTTTTTTTTATTAGATTATTTATTCAGCAAATTGTTTTGCCTTTATTGGATAGTGGGCTGTGAACAGAGAACAAGGGAAGAGAGAGATGATTATGACATGCAACAAAAGTCCCTGGCTGTAATCGAAACAGGGATGTGTTGGTTATATGGTATGCACAGTAATCATTCAGCTACCAGGGTGCTTCAGTAATAACCAATGTTTGGTTAAAATGATAATCTTCATGTGATTACTTTACCTATGAACAAACAAATCTGCATGGTACATGTATGTATGTTAGAGCGGGAATCTCCTCAGTAAGAACGCAGTTGCTCTTTGTTGTTCAAGAAATTCAAGCAGGGCAAAACAAGCCTGTACGGCCTTCCTCTTGTTCCCTCTCTCCTCCTCCTCCTCCTCCTCTAGTGGCACGGAATATCTATTGTCCATCCCTTACACATGGACATGAAACACACACGACCACAACAAGTGCTTTTCTGTGCTTTAAATACACCGGACTGATATGGCTGGAGTGTTGATGTGGGTATCACAAGAGTTTCAAGGTTCCACCTGTGCCACCATCAACATCATCATCAGCAACCCCCACTGTAATACTGTTGAAGTCACTAAAGCTCCTTTTACACAGCCAAGGTTGTTCAAGGCAGGAATGTTGTGCCTTTATTCTACCTAACTGTTCTGTATAAAAAGGTAAGGACACAGAGAGGTGGCGGAGGGGTGGAGGTGGTCCCTCCATTAAGCCGACTACAGGGGTAGTCACAGAGTCACAGAGATTCCGTTTAATCGGCCAATTCCACGATTCCGTCCGCGTTTCCGTGATCGCGGAAATCATAGGGCCCTACATAAGACACTGTCAGCCTCATCTTACTGTCATTCCTTCACTGATATAGTGCTGCCCACATTCATATTTCTATTATTATGTCACCATTCACATTTACTAAGGCCACAACTAATGATTATTTTTCAATTAGTCAATTATTTCCCAATTAGTCGATTATTTCCTGATTAGTCAATTAATCCTTTGGTTAACTTACAAATGAATAATAAACATAACTTCAACCATTAATCTCTCAATCTTTTATTCAAGCATTTTCTCAGAAAAAAACCTTTTTAAAAAGGCCTCCATCAGTAAAACAAATGTCCATTAGTCCAGCATCAGTTCAGACCAACAAAAATGGTACAATAATTTCAGGACATCATTCGCTTTAATGGATGTCCATAAGAACAACACAAATAGTGCAAGAAAGATGTAGAGTATGTATTGGTAATTGAAATGTTGATCAGTTCAGGTAGCAGTTGAACTGTTATCTGAACTGGGGTTGATAATGTCACAAAAAAATCTGAATCAGCACTGATCCCAATATTGAACTTGTCTAAATACTAAAGGAACAGAAAGAGTTCAATTAGTGTTACAGTAGAGGAATGTAAATGTGTCTACACGCTCTGCAGTCAGGCTTCCTCTTCTCTTAGTCCCCATGTTCCCTGCAGCTGAGAAGAGGCATTCAGATGGGGTTGATGCTGCAGTGACAGACAGCTATGGCTTTGCCATGATGACAAACATGGGAAAGCTTGCCTCATTTTCCTTCCACCATTTGAGTGGTTTGTCCAAAGTATATCAGTACCTCATTCTTCACTTCACTGTTAGTATCATCATCTTCAACATTGTCTTCTTCACTGTTGCTGTGCTCATCCGAATCTGAGCCAAGCCGAGACAGTGGTGTCCACTCTGAAACTGGTGGTTTGGCACTTGCTTAGTCATCCTGTTTTACACTGTGATGTGTTTCCTCTCTCTCTTCTTTTTGCTTGCACTGAAAGTAAAACTTTGACTTGAACTTTTAGGCTGTTCTCTGCTGGTAGGAACTTTGTGAAATCTTGGATCAAGGGCAGCTACAATAATGCATACATTTTGTGCATTGTCTCTGAATGTAGTCTCCAGCTCCCATCTTGAAGTCATCTTCTCTGCTGCAGCAGCCTGGAAAGCCTTGACAGGCATGATCTCAAATGATGTGCTGTGAGTGGATTTTGGCAGCCCTTCACCAGCGGAGGTACGGCAGAAACAGTGACATCAGCCTCTCCGCTCAAGAAGACAGTGGCATAGTCAACCGGCTTTAGGACTTGTTCCAGTTCTTCAAGTAGGCTCAATTGATCACTTTCCAGATCCAGGAAGTGCTTCCCCCACTGTATTACTTCAGGAACTGAAAGAGTTGCTGTCACGGGCCACCTCTGTTCCAGCTGGTGGCTGACCATGAATGAGCAGTTCTAGCTTACTGATACATATTGTATTAGTTTATGCCACTTTGCTCTTAGCTTGGTGCTGGCCAGCTCACTCTTTCTGAAATGTTCCACACAACATCTTGCAGTCCTGAGTGCTTTGCTGATCTGTGCATCCTTCAGTACACGGTTGACGACTAACTGTAGTGTATAGCCAACCAACCTGAGAGAAGTAACCCCATGCCTCTTTTCCAACATCCTTAGAGCAGCAACAATATTATCAGCACTATCATACAAAACAACGATTACTTTAGTGATGGATATACCAAATCTCTCAGCTGCTTTTTCAGCAGCAATATTTTCAGCTGTATGTCACTCGTCACGTGGCAAGATGGTCCTGCTTACAATCACGATACCTATCCCAGTAGGGATAAATAGTTGGTCTGAGCAACCCCACCCTTGGGTTTTTACTCTGAAGCTTTTAATGCACTTACAGTAACATTACAAGTGTAGTTGTCAACTTGAATACTTCACCTCGTTCAATGTCTCTCCTGTGTGTGCAGCACATACATGGAGGACTCAGCTCCGCCCGCCATGAACCACAAAGAGCAGAGGAGAATAGCACAACCATAAATGACAACAAAACACTGCAGCTGAAATGAAATGAGTGCACATAAATAAAGACAGTCTCTACTGTGTTTTGCTGTTATTTATAATTCACCGTCACGCTGCTCGTCTCCTCTTCTTTTTCTCAGAGCAGGCAGGGCTGAGCAGATTGCCGTCAAGAATGTGATTTTTGTCACAATGAAATAAATGATAGAGCATAATATGAAACAGACAGTTTTCTATTGTCACACCATACAGTCATATAGCACAGCCCTAGTCAGGCTATATGAAGTCAGCTCCGAGTCTTCATTAATAGAATGGCAGGTGACGCCTAAGTATGCCTCAGTGGCAGTACTTGTCTTTGCATCTGTGGTGAGAGTGATTTTTGTTTTGACCTCTGTAAGTGAAGCTTTTACTCTCTAAAGAGTCTCCTCATATTTCCTCTCCATCAGCTCAGTGGACCCTGGAGGGAAGTGTGTACTCTGTGTAAAATGTGTTGACCATCACATGGAGCCCTGACCCTCCACAGTCGAAAAGGGTCTCATATCACATTTTAACATGAAGTCTATGAATGAATGAACCATTTCACAAATTGATACCATTTATCACAAAAGTTAAGATTTAGCTATGTAGTGTAAGCCTAATTAGGAAAGGCATTTTTACATTCTGCCATTAATTATGATTTAGTGTTCAGTATGACAGTCCCAGCATCCTTTCTTTTGAGATGCCCATGCTTAGCAGTTGTGCTGCTGTGCTACACCATTTTAATGTTACACAGCATGTAGAACACAATTTTATTAAGCCTCTGTTAAAATAATCCCCACAGTTTTGACAATCAGGTTTGGGCTCTTTGGGATAAAGTCTCACTTTCAGCATACCCAGGAGCAGGAGGCTATAGCATCAACGTATAATTCCAGCCCTAGGTTTTTACGGTAAATCAAATTTTGATAGGGTGGATTATTAAATCCCAACTTCAATACAGGTAAAAAGTTAAGTCAAAGTTTGGTCAGTGATAGATAATTAACATTCATTTTGTGAGTAAGCCAAACAACAAGATCGCCGATCTAATAAGCGGCAACACAGAGCTTTGCTCTCGCACGCGCTGCATTTATAGTCACTGTACGGTTTTTATTAACCTAACTGTGTTAAACTAACAAATCCCACCGCACGGGGTGTGTTTGACCGGCGAAACAGTGTCACACTCAGCTCCGACACTCAATCTGTCTTTTTCACGTGTTTATTTCTCTTCATTAGCAACTCCACACATGCTTTTCTTTTAGTACTTAAACAGTGATCGTGCCGTCAGCAGGTAATCAACTGAAAAACATAACATATAAACATAACTACGTTAATGGCACGGACATATTTATGATATTTAACACAAGTTACAATCACATTGTATATCAACTCACCAGCTCAACTTCACCGGTCAAAAACCGAGTCACAATAAGCATAACCACCGAAGAAGAAATACAAAGTGTACTGCTGCTGCTAAAGCGCGCTATGAACACCCAATGATATAAACAGTAGGAAACAATAACATGTTTGGAAAAATAGGAAAACTTCACACAGTCACACAAACACACACGCACTGTCACTCTAGTGCGCGCTCTTGCTCGTTCACTCCAGATTCCGGGAGAATACGTCTAATTTGCGGGCGTCATGGAGACGCTATCAATATGTGGGACACTGCTGCGCACGCAGGGGGGGGGGGGCACATCGCCGATGTGGTGTCCATCGGACCAACCCTATTATAGTATGCTATTATGTCTGTACTATTATGCTCAGCCAAAGATGTTTTCCTCAAGAAAGACACACCACCATTATCTTTATGATTGGAAAAATAAAAAGAGGTGGTGTGGTCTGTTGTACCTGTGACCACACCCAGCTATGTAACAGAGTGGTAGAGTAATGTCGCAGTGTATCACTGCAGCACAGCTTGTGAAAAAAGCATGTTGTCAGCACTGGTTGGAGAAGCCAAAATTTAAGACTGGGTGAAGTTACTCTTTAAAAAATGCATTTGGAATGTTGTCGAACTGCAACTTGTTATATTTTTTTTTATTAAGTTGGTCAAAATTTTAAATATAATAAAATCAAATTTTATGTCAAACATACATGAAAAATGTTTCCCCCAATGCTCCATCACAAAGTTATGTCTTCATACCGCTTGTTTTATCCAATTAATTGTCAAAAAAGAGACTCTAGGGCTTGGTGATATATCCAATTAATTATTTTTTTGGGGGGTTTTTTTGCGCTGATCATGGTCTAAAATGTGATATTTTGAAGCACCTTAGTGGCCAAAACGTACCCACAACATCCTTGGTTTAATGTCGTACCCATCTGCCAAATAACTGCCCAATAACAGGCAAAAATGCACAAAAATAATCATTAAAAAACATAAAGTGATCATGAAGTTCTGCATTTTGTGAATTGACGATAAGCTAACAATTTTTTTGTAGGCTTTATTTTTCAGTCTTAGATATCAAACAATATACATAATATTTAATTGATGATTAAAAATTGTCAGCTATCAACAAAATGATCAATCAATTGTATTGTTTCAACCCAATAATATTGGTTAAGAAATATATTAGTCCCTTAATGTGGTCAGTATATAATGCTTTAAAACACAAGGGACGTAGCCCCTCTGGGTCAAAAAGATGTATTACAACGTTTTGGCCACACAGGTTCCATCAAAAGTGATGTTTTACAGTAGCATGATTACTATACAATCATTATGTAGTCCAACTAAGTAAGAGACTGTTGTTTTTATATATAACTTCTCTGCATCCGATTTTAAGTTAAACACCGCTATCAGTAGAAAATATCAGTAAGCCAACACATTGGTGTCTCACTGGCTAACATACAGGTTTCATCAGATACCCACCCAGACTGTGTGATCAAACACTTCAGGCGAGCCACTGATCATTGAATGGGCCACCATACAGCTGGGGAGCGTTCAAAGACTCTCAGGTAGGTACGCAGGTGAGGTATGCAGGCTGCTGCTGTTCTCCCTCATTCAAGCACCCAAATACACACGCACACGCACACACACACACACACACACACACACATACACAACCTCACACAAGTGGCACATTCCTTCTATGACACAGCGCTGCCCAAATAAGGGGCTCAGGTGTTTCTGCCTTTGTAGTTTTACAAACACTAAGAAAGAGACAGAAAGTGAGTGAGACAGAAAGAGAAAGGGAGGGGAGACATATGATGTTTTCCTTTTTCTGCCTCGGCTGTGAAACCTCATCCTTCTTTCATTCCTTCTTTCATTGTGTCAGTCGCTCCTTTGTGTGCGTTGCTGATGAGGCCCCCTTGACACTGAAGAGGTTATCCACTGATACCCGACTCCCATTGAAGACGTTTTTCTCCCAAACACACATTACATGCACACATCCACAACCCTCTTTTCTTTCTTATTTCTTACACACAATCCTGTGTCTCTCAATTTCTTCCTTTCTTCTTTGTTTCCGAGCCTTTTAGTCACCTCCCTGCCACCCTAACACAGATACAAAGGTCACACCACACAAAGCTACCACAGAAGAAGAAGTGTTGGAAAACCCTTACATCACTGTTGGGAGGGAGAGGGAAAGAAGAGTGGGAGTACATGGAGAGAGAGAGTGCATTTCTCTTCTCCTCTCCCATCTGCTACCATCTGTCCTTTTCCCTCCTTCCTGCCCCTTATGTGCATCATGTCTTCCCTTCACCCTTGAATGATATTGTGATAATGAAAGATCGCTCTGCTTTCTTCAGTTTTTCTTTCTAGACCATTTTTCTATCATTAACAGAAATGAGTTAAGTTTCATCACCTTGAAAAGAGAAGTAAATCCACTAATAACCCCCTACCAACCAGACACAGGACACCACATGAGGTCAGATCCTGAGGGATTGAAACTCCACTTCAGAACTTGTTTTAGGTTGTTTCTCTTGCGACTCTCACGGAAAGCTCCGTTGAGAGTTCCCTCTCAGATAAAAGACACCTCAGATGACGGACCAAAGTGGCCACCCTGTCACAAGATAAGGCTGGGTGTATTTTACGGAGCTGGGTATGATAAGACGGCGAGAGGGAATGTGTGTGTACTCCGTGTGTGTGTGTGAGTGTGTGTGTGTGAGTGTGTTGAATAACAGCCTGATGACAACTTGAAATACCTAACAGCTGGTTCGCAAACTGTCTACCCTTCTCTCCCTCACCCACTGCTGGCAAACCATTTGATCATCTGTTTTATCTTTAATATTAGATTTTTTTTTACATTTATTGATAAATTGTATTAGAATTGTTGGCTAAAAAAAAATAAATTGTAAAGCCTAAATGTGTGGTGAGTTATACTTGATTTGTTATTGATTTGCTCCAAGATTTTATACAATCTAAAAACATACAAACTATTATGATTATGTAACCAAATCTAAGAAGAGAGCATAAAAATGAGATTTCGAAAGTGCAACAAAACTGTTGAAACAGATAAAATCAAGACAACAACCCTGTGAGATGATAACACAATTACTGTTTGTTCCAGTTCCAAAACATGAGCATGAATTTAATGTTGTTATCTGTATTGTAAATAAAGCTGTTTCACATTATGCAGAGTATGATTGATGATGCCAGTCTCCAACAGTATTCTGAGATATTTAATGTGCAAAATATTTTTCATAGCACAACATTTCCAAAGAGCCTTAAGGAATCAAGGACTGAAGAATTTCTGTATTTAGTATTTACAGCATTCGTACTCAATAGGACCAAATGATAATTTAATTCAGACCGGGTATAAAATTCAACCACAACGTGACATCGCTATCAAGTCAACTCACGTCAGCCGGCCACTAGTCACCACAGATTGTAGGAGCCTCGGTTAATAAAGTTAAATGGCTTGTTCAAAACTAGCCAATATGAAAAGAAAAAGGTTGACAGTGAAAAACATGCATTTACGGACGACATTCATTTTGCCCAAGGAAAGTATGAGACCATTGTGCTTGATTTGCAATGAAACAGTGGCCATAATGAAGAGTGGGGACACAAAACACCACTACAACACCAAACAAGCCTGGTTTGAACAAAACTATCCCAAAAATACGGAGGCAAGAACCACAAAACTGAACCAGATGAAGTCGTGAGCAAACATTTTCAACAATGAATGCAGTGCTCCAGTTTAAGGACTAGGTTACACAAAAAGAGTGTCCTGTCTCTAGGGCTGGGTACCAGTACTCAATACCTTTAAAAAGGTACCGACCGAAATATCCCAGTACCAAGTAGTATCGAAACTTCTCCAGTCAAATGATACCTGCATTAGGTCTTTGTATAGTGTAGATATTGTGTCAACATGTGATTGGCCAACTACTGCAGCACCTACAACTCAAAAAGTCTGTGCTAGTGAAGTCCAGCGTGATATATTTGACAGAGTTGGAAGATGCCAAATCCATCATTATTGTAATGATGGGGGCCTTTGATGAGTATTGTAAAAAGGTACTGGTATTGTAATTTTTTTAACAAAACTGAGCCCTATGCATCTCCCATCAATGCAGGAATGCTGTCCATAGATTCCATTCATTATCCCCTAATCTGCTGATTGTTTTCGAGATTCATTAATTAGTTGTTTGGTCCATAAAATGTCAAATGTCAATCATTGTTTCAGCAAATGTCTTTTAACCAGAACCAAACGTCACTGAGTTTGCTGATACAGAATTTTTTTTTAAACTGAAATATTCACATTTGTAAACTGGATTTAGACACTTTGACCTATTTTTTCTTAAAATATTACTCAAAGTGATTAATTTATTATGAAAATAGTTGGAAATTGGACATTTAATAGTTGGCAACTTATTAATCGACTAATAACTGCAGCTCTGGTTGTTCATGTACATAATTATGGAGGTTTTGTACTCAAATATCACCTTGTAATGCATCTTTACTGGACGCACAGGAAATGTACAAGTGTAACCCACATCTAAGAGGGGTATTTTAGTTCCCCTGATTTACAGTGTAAAGTGGATTGTTAACCTACAATTACCCCTCAGTCAATGACTTGTATGTTGTCTGCCTTCATTTGCCAAACTGACATTTTTACAGTAACTAAGAACTGATTTTATCGCCCATGTTTCATGACTCAGACGGCAGCCATAAATGCCTCGACCATGAGATAATCCTCGATTGTTTTCACTACCTGGCTTTGCAGTGATAATCTTAAGGCTTAAGACCGTTGTCCTGAATTGGAGTTATTTATAGACAAATGTTTTGACCAAACTGGGAAACAGTAAGAGTAGCAGTGAAGGTAGCACTAACACTGACAGTGAAGTAGTGGCTGTAGTAGTGGTGGTGGTTATAATAATTTGTAATAGTATTAAAAAAAAAAGGTTTGTCTTAATAATCTTTCTTGTCTTTGTTTTCCAAAGGAATTTCAAAGTTCTACCAGAGTTTCATTTGGATAAACCCTTAGGGGAGCCTCAGGAACCTTTTCAATCTCACTGCACTGTCCTGGACTGCCCTGCTGTAAATGTAAAAGCATTCTCTTGCCAAGTCCATATTCTAAACCTGTAGGATTAGACTTAATCCATGGCCAGCAAAAAAAAAGGGCATAAAAGGCTTGAAAGTAAACACTAAGTGAACCTTCTTGAAGTGTCAAGTGATTGAGGTCATTTCTAAACCAGTCCATGAGACACACATACACACGTCTGAACTGAAAAAAGAGAGACTAGCTTACAATGCAATATACAGCCTGCTGTTGCTATAAACAAGGCATACTGCCACTGACTGCTCTGAAGCTCGGACTATTTACTGTATATACGCCTGGAAGCACATATGAATATTTTAACCAGTGGAGCTTTACAGTGCTGTATGTAGTCATACTGTGCCTTAGCGTCAGATCATCCAGGATCAATAAAACATCCAAACAGACATGTTGTTTCAAAAGTGAACAATTTACTTTCAACCTGTCTTTAGCTTTCTCTGTCTTCAGGCACACATACAACACACCCAGAGCTGTTCTAGTTCACAATCTACCAGCCTATAGACGAGACGTTTTACAACCAGGTTGGCCCAAGATTTAAACCCAACCTCAGACTGAGCTGCATTTGTCTGTGTAAGACTGTGTTTTGGCTTGTGGGTAATTTAAATACCTTCATACTTGAAGCAGAAAATAAAATGCTAGTAGTTTGACTAATACTGACATGAGCATGGCATCCTGCCTTGACAAACCACAAATGTCCTCGCTATTGTTTTACTTCTTGGTTAAATAATAAAATTATTCATATTTAGCCCTCATACCAGATACATACAGTTCATACCCAATACAACAGCTAGTACGACAGCTTTAAGGATATCTTTAGTATATGAGATTGCATTAAAAGTTGCTTTTTTTTCCAGATGACTCTACACTCTAGGCTGCTGTCACTCCAGATATCCAAAAAAAATACAAACACTTCTGGCCAGATAGAAGAGAAGCTGTGAAGATGCTTATAAGCAAACAGCTTATTACCTGGTATTTAAATTTTGTCACACAGTAAGTGTGTGAATCAAGGTTTTCATTTTAAGTTCCTAATGACACTCTGACTAGACAGAGCGAGTTTTGACAGAATGTGTATCTTTTATCTCTTTTAAAAGGACAGAACATTTTTTTAAAAATGGGGCAGAGTGAATATTATTGACCATCACCAAAAAATATTCAACCCACATGCGGCTGTCTGTGCAGTAGCATGTAACACTGTGCAGTTGGATAATTGGATAGTGAAATAAAATGTCTCTCGCATTTATTCACCACATGGTTTCTTAGTTTGACCAGCACTAAATGGGATCCAGTATAAAGGCTGTTTAGTTATCTATTATTTGTATGTGTTATTTTTTCCTTATCAGAGGGTGAAAGAGAGCAGAACAAAATAGAAAATAATAACACAACTTTAATGAAAAGATAATAATAATTAAAAGGGGACTAAATCTGCGTCCCCGCACCTTTAATCATCACTGACTGTAGCTAAATAGTAACTAAAGAGAATAAGCTTATTTCCCAATATGTCAATCTTTTGCTTTAGGTATTGTGGGAAGTGGGAAACATGGAAAAGAATTCAAATTTATGCTTTTTTCAAGACGGACAATCTTACTGACAACTTACAAGCAAAACAAATAAATATCATACTGAAATCCACCACAGTTCCATAGCAAACATGTTTGCAAACAAATTTTTCAAGGATTTCCATCCCAGTGTTTGTGTCTGACAGCCACAGTGAGGCTACACCGGCTTCAAAGCTCTGCGGTGTGATTCCCTCCTTCATTTGCATAGGTTGGGTTTCCTGACCATTCAGTGTAAATACAATTCAAGTTTACAATTTTTTTTTTTTTTTTTTTTTTTTTGCCCCTACAACTCTAGAGTAGCCACAAGACAATAACAAACTGATGCTAAGCGGTCTGGAAAGATGTTTCAATAAACATTTTGTTTCTCTGAACTTTGTGATGCCTCTGCTTTAATGACACTTATGGCCTAACAGAGAGATGCACTGATACACACAGAAAGAAACCACTCTAAATGATTCCTGCCTGACTTCAGAGAAAAACCCATCCCTTCACTTCTTACCACTACATTAACCAGCCCCTCACCTCTTTTCATCCCTGCCTTATTTCCCCCCTCTCCTCTCATCCTTCCATCCCAACCTCTCAACAATTTACATCCAGAGGTTGAGAAGCAGCTGGACAATAAAAGCAGCTTAAAAGGACACACTCCCACAATGTTTATGTTAGCCAGCCCTGAGCAGCTATGAAATTGAACAGTAAAGAGGCCAGTTGTGTTGCTCGCTGGCCAGGTTAGTGTGTCTACATTTATCTCTTGCTGTCACAGTCAAAACGACTTAAGGACAGTGCTGGGCAGACATTGTGTATGTTTGTGTGTATCTGTGGGACCATGTATCCAAGAGGCCGGGGTCTGGGGGGCTTTTAAGACACCGCTCAATAACGCGGTTTCTCCAAACAAGCTGTTCATCTTCTTCTGTTGATCAGATTAGACATTAAGGAAGGGAACATGCTCCAGATCAAAGATGAAAGAGATTCCTCTGGTTGAGAGGTCCTCCATTCTTACCACAGACCCATGAGTCACAATCAGTCAACAAAACGAGTGCTGCGATGACGGCTCAGGATGATGCATCCTCTATTTGATACAGTTTCACCGACTCATCAGGTGGTTTTGGTGGTGTCATCGCTACTCACAGAATTACCCTTAATTCGAAACAGCCGATATAACGTTTGACATTTTAACTGGCAGAAGCATCAATCAGTGCCAGCTACACATGAAAAGCCACTACTTGAATGTTTTGTACATTTCTCTTTGCTAATAAGAAAGACACACATAAAACAGAGCAAATGTGTTAGCATCTTAGCTTTGGCTCAGGACAACCTTTTGGTTTATTTTTACTTAAATCAGATAAGCTCTCTTTTGTAATACATAACAGAAGTCAAGTCTTTTTCCCCACATATACCACATTAATGCACATAAAGTACATTTATGTACACTGATGTAGGATGTTATAATGTACACAGTTTTTCCTATTTCAATTTACTTTATTCTTCTGTACTTTATTCTTTCCTATTTACTATTTAGTTTCCTTTGTTTGCTTTGCATCTGTGTGAAGCTTTGATGTATGAAGATGTATCCTGTTTATTTACATTGTGTGCTCTGTTTGTATCCTTTTCATAACTTTATCTGTGTTTCCGGTGAAACAGTGCAGATTAAACAGCACTTTTTAATCATAATGCTGCTGTATTTAATTATGATCACATCATGTGTTTGACGTTATTCTACAGAAGTTTAATTTTTACCAGGCCCAGCCAGTCTCAGTATTACAGTTAATACATACTGGACATAGTGACTTTTTAAAATACGATCAAAATCATTTGTGGCCATATATTTGTTTGAGTATAATGAGCAATAATGTGTTTTAATGAGCCTGTGCACTGGAGTTAAAATGTTTATTAATGCCTCCTGTGGTGAGTTCAGGCTGTATGCGTCCATATTGCATGTCAGTAGAGCAGCAGATACAGTACAGTTCATGTTTAGACTGTAACTGGTTGGAAGGCATGTTTCACAGATGTTGATCCTCATACAAAGGCTTATTGGAGAGGTTTCATCACATAGTACAGCCACATCCTCTGGGCCGACACACTCTGAAACACACACACACACACACACTACTTCATCTGTGAAGAGGGGAAGCCTAACGACAAATCTCTACAATCGCACATAGTTTCATCTGCACGCTTTTCAACAAGGATGTCACACACACACACACAAAGAAGTAACTAGGGTCTGTGGGGAGTTGAAGATAGTTTTGAGGGCTGCAGGATTTGAGATTGGCGCTCATCACACAATCAAGCACACTGCAGTGACTCAAGCCTGTCTCTGTAGCATTGATTTAAAATGTGCTTCTGGTCCTAACAGTGCTGGAAACATCGTGGTTCCTACAGTGGTGAGTGAGGGAAAAGATGAGACATTGCTGTAACACTAAAACACCACTTGTCCAGGATTTGGGGGGATTTAGAAGCAGATTTTGTGAGCCAATTTGCATGGAACAAATTTTTCAATGTGAATTAAGAAAAAGAAAGAGTTGAAGTTTGGTGTCTTTGCTCTGACCTCATCATTACCCGCCAGCACAGCAGCGATTGGGGGGTGAAAATGATAAACTTTCCCTCTGCACTTGGCCCATTCCCAAACAAAGCACCTCCTGCGATGACAGGAAATATACTTTCAAGTGAATTGAGACATTTTAAACCACCTGCTACAACATCAGACTAAAACAAATCAGCCAGACAGCAAATAACTATCAATATAATCTCATTACAGACACAAAAATAATAGCTTGGAGCGATCGACAAGCAGCAAGATGACCAGCAGTAGTTTGTGTGTCAGGTTAGGAATGGGTTTAACATATAAAATATGCTTTCATTTGTCAATTTGGTGAAATTGGAGCACACATCATACCTAATTCAAAGATAAAAGCAGCATAGAAACATAAAACATATAAACAGCAGCATAAAAAGTGCAAAAGAAGTCAAATAGATTTGGTAAAAATTATAGGAGAGTGATAATCCATATGCTAAGATACCTTGAGCTACTGTAACCTTAAGAAAGAGCGAAAACTACAATTCAGAAGAATAATTATTTAATATTTACTAGAATCTTAAATAGAGCAGTTTGCCAATAAACTGGAAACAATTAAAGTAAACATAAAATAATCGCATAACAATGTCTATATTTGGGGTATTTTCCTTGTAATTACTAAATAATTAGACAATAATTTTCAAAATAATCATAATAATTATTTCCAGGAAACTAAACAACTAAAAACATGATTAATTAAATAATAGACCTGATATGAATACGACTATCTAGACGTAGTTTGTGTGTGTGTGAGAAAACCATGTTGTTTCCAATTAAGTCAATACTGTGAGGAAACGAAACTATTATGTGAATGAGCTGCGTGAAAGACGTGTTTACATCCCTAAAGCCGATATGCAGCATTACTCTCCACTAACACGGAGCTATAGCAGGAAACCACCCAAACAACAGCAACAAGACTCCCAAGAATCAAACACGAGAGTTCATTAACTCAAAAAAAAAACAAAAAAACAACAAACAATGCAAAACAAATCATTCACAAGGGCAACATCATCAGCACATGGAAGCAAAGCGTATAAAGCGAACATACCATTAGCATGACTTACTTTGCTGTGGTAAGGCGGGAACCTCGCGCTCTGTTAGCATAGATAGACATACTTCCGGAAGAGTAATGGCGGTCCCACCTTCCTGTGAAACACATAATTCTCCGCAAAGCCGCCATGAAGTAATACAAACAGACTCGGCTGACTCTTACAGTTTAAAAGCTGACTGGAGTAATTAGCAAACTTCATGCAAATTTGGCAGCACGTGCAGCAGGCGGAGCGTCATGGTCTAAATTTAAAGGTCCAGTGTGTAAGATTTCGTTGCAGCGAGGTTGTAGATTGCAACCAAATAAATACAGTTGGAAGCAAACAGTAGGCTAGTTTATTGTCTGCAAAGTGTCAGATTGTATAGAAGTCTATAAGAAAACGACCCTATATCTCACTTGATTCATTACCTTTCCTAATAAAGCGTGATGTTCATTTTGCAAATCATCCTTACCTTTTAGAGTAAAATAGACAATAACGCAGGGTATGATTTATAACAGGCATGCAAAAAAAAAACAGGAATGTTAAATGCAAGCCTATTTTAAATTGTCATATTTCGAATAAGGGATCTCAATACTTCATCCACAACTGCATATTGTACTTCACACACACCTGCATGCACCTTATCAAACACAGAATCCCCATACTGCATCTCATCATCAAACAGATTCAAACACATTCACCCACCAAAACACACACTCTCAATAAATAATTAAATACCATCCTCATCAAATTGCATGCAAGGCCAGGCAAAACAAACTGTGTTTTTTTCAGGGGAGGACAGCCTATCCCCAAATGAAGGGAGGATGGAGGCTTTGTGTAGCTGGAACATGCTGGTTATCCTTCAGCACTCTGGAAAATACTGGCTGCATGACAATAGACCACCTTGAGCTGAGGAGGCTGTCACCTCAGCACTTATCGGACTGTAGATCTCGGTGCTGTCTCTCCCACTTATAGCTCTCTCACAAACACATACCATGAAGACACACGTGACCTCTGAGACCTTTCAGATGGGCATCTTACTAGAAGCACACACAAAGTCCTTGATAGTAATTTCTCAACCCTTTTTAAAAAGAAATAATCACTATCACCGCATCTCGCCTCTGCTTTGGGAGTGACAGTTCTCTTCAGATCTCCTCCAGCCTGAGAGCAGATAAGGGCCCGTCTGAGTGCTACTTGTTACAGGATGAAGTCACCCTCATCGCTCACACATGCAATCCCCATCCATATAAATGTATCTACGGTCTAATCTACTCTATCTCTGAAGGCACCACTCCCCTTCTAAGTACCTCCAGTTCATTCTCTGCTGATGAATAGCAATCAAGTGCCGCTTGTAGGTGAAAATGTCACACAAACTGATATTTACATTTCAGTCATTATCACAACCCACATGACGGACGCATGCGATCCCATTCTGTTGCACCGGGACACTTTGAGGTTTCAGAGGTGGCTTTCCTAACCCGCTTGTGCATCTTTTCTTCACTACCCCCCCATCAAAGCAGAGCCATTGTATTCGCCCGCCTCATACCTTAATTGTTTGTCTAGGAAGGATGCTCATTATATGACACTGTTTGGCAAAAATAAGCCTCCTCCCAGCTGTCTTGCAATCCCTTATTTGGATGACTTTCTTTTAAGTAGCCTTTTATCTCCTTAAAAACATGCGTTATCGTTCAATTTCATCTTGAACTCTTCAGCTGCAATTAATTTAAATTTCAGTGTGATAACAATTTGGAAACTGCCACATGGTACTCTGCTCTAGATGAGCTCTTTCTGAAACATTAACAGACCCCTGTCAGTCAGCTCATTTGTTATGACCCTGTAAAAGTGGCCACAACAAAAGGGAGACATAGATAGTCAAAGTTTAACAACATATTTTAATAAACCATAATAAAACCAAATTATCGAATTAACTCAAAAATGTGAATTATTGGGGGGGCAGAGAACGTCAGTAGTTTGTGATGTGCATGGGTAGAAGAAATATGTGAGTGTTGTGAAGGTGCATAAAAGCAAAAGGTTAATAACTAAAGTAACATAACCAAGCCAAATGGGAGCACCGGTGAGAGCAGCAGCAAAGAGGCAGAGAGAGTACAGCAGTGGTTTAAGGAAGCTAGAAACACCATGCACAGGTGTTCGGGTTTACTCCTATCATTCATCTGCACAGCGAGAAGAGATACAGGTTATTAACAGATCAAACCTCATATATATATATATATATATCCCCGCCTCGCTGCTGAGCTATTATTATCTCCAGTAGGAACAAAAATGTATCCCCAGGAGGTAAAAAAGTAAGGGCTGCAATGTGAGAACGGTCATTGATGCAAACCACGATAAAATCGGAATCGGCTTTCACTGTCAGTGCTCGTGTGATAACAGGGGTGGCGCTGCGTCTAGGCTACATGATGATGCAATAAACAGACCAGGGATTGCCTCCTTCTCTGAGTAAAGATCAGACACAGGAACGCAGAGAAAGAAGACGACAGAGGTCCATCATCATAGCAGGCTGTTTTCTTAGTCGGACAAGAAGGTATTACTGTAGCCTATTTATTGTTATGATGACAAAAAGCTGAATTAAACAGTGACTTGCAAGAATGGCATAAAGTCTATTGGTACTGAAAGGTGCATTAGGGGTTTTAATTCTCATATTTTAAATGAGCATTTAACCTTTTGTTTTATATGATTACATCTGGCATGTATCAGATGAGAAAAGGACAAGGAATAAAACTAGACTTCACATCCCTGAAAGTGAAAATATAATATATAATTACTTGATGAATTTAAAACATTCCTCCAAATGCAGTGGTTAAGTTCAAATGTCATAATTGTTTTTATTTTATAAACATGACTGTAACTGCTACAAGAAAACTTCATAGTCTATATATGCCTACTGTGGTTCCGATTTATTTTCACTAATAAAAACGTTCCACCCCACACACCCCCCTTCTGATTTTTTCAGAAATCGCACCCTGCTGTTATAGCTGAAATCCTTTGCAGTGAAGTGTTTTTATTATTTTGTCTACCCAACGTAAAACATAACTGAGCAGATGAACTGTGTGTGCGAGTGTGCAGAAATCCCCCCCCCCCCCCCCCCCCCCCCCCCCCCCCCCTCCCCTATATTCCTTCACCTAAGTAATTGCAGCAAATATTTGAGTTTTCAACCCCTGCTGTATAAAATTGGGCTGGTAAACTTACCATCAAAGCAGAGGTGGACCTCAGGGAAAAGCTTGCAGATCTACTTGTTTACTATTGGGGAATTCAATTGCACCTTTAAAAAGTTTGTCAGGGAAGAAATGACACCTTCGGGCAACGTCTAGAGTAAATACAGGTTTATTAGGGATGAAAATGTTCCATGATAAACAAAACAGGGGAAGAAAAAAAAACATTCACAGTACATTTCATCATTTCGTCTCCCTAACATGGGGCACTGAAACATTGTACAACTTCAAAATCCCATCTGCACAAATCTGATGGCTCTTTACAAAAATACTCTCCTTAAGAAGAAAAAAAAGGAGGGTGGGGGTTTTACACTGTATATTGGCTTTGGAAAAATAACACAATTTTCCATCTTCTCTAATTTGATCAATATTTCAAAAAATGGCAATAAGT
Organism: Scomber scombrus; assembly: GCF_963691925.1. Classification (NCBI taxonomy): domain Eukaryota; kingdom Metazoa; phylum Chordata; class Actinopteri; order Scombriformes; family Scombridae; genus Scomber; species Scomber scombrus. The sequence continues at coordinate 5,140,197 of NC_084984.1, forward strand.
TACAAATATTAAGCTGACATCTCTAGCAAATAGTCTTCATGCAACGCTTCATGCGAGAGCAATAACTCCATACGAGTACTAATGACATCTGCAGCTTTACACTAGCACAGCGTACAGTAAACTGAGGTCTGATGGTTTAAGATGAAATGTTAACACAAAAAACTGAAGGCCATTGGTCAGGTTTAGGATATATGCTGAATGGCTGAATTAAGGATGAAAATGACTGGTCCTGTGGAAGAGGCAGACAAGCGTGATTGGTCAGATGACATGGAAAGCTATTGGTCATTTTATGGAGAGGTAGGACAGTTGTCATGGTCAACTTATCAGGTCCCAGGATGAAAACTATAGGGCAGATGAGCAGGTCTACTTCTCAAATCTGCATCCTGACTACATACAGTACATTTTTAAAAAGACTGAATTAGAGTGAAGAAAACTGTGTCATTGTTCCTTAAACCATGTACTAGGAAAATATCTTACTCACAAATTCACCTACTGTATTATGACCATTAAAATATCATAACCCAAAATTAAAACTCAATGCACTAAGTTCCTGGTGTTTTTAGTTTGGTTGGCTCACCTGCGTAAAGTCAGGTGTAGAGTGGGAACTTTGCTGGGGTAAGGCGGGAACTTGATCTTTCAAGAACAAAACATATACATTTGTGCAATCTAACCCAGATTGAGCATAAAAAAGGGAAATTTTGGCACAAGTTTACAGTTATGGCAAATGTTGGGCTTTAACAAAGGAAAGGACTATTAGAATTCATAAATGCTAACTTAAGGTTTTACAATCAATGTGCTCTGAAATGTGGCAACAACTCACATTAAAATAACTGCATTGTTACTTTCGACTTTACATAACAAGTCAGGTTAACATCTGGCCTCCCTTTAGAAACTGTAATCCTTCATTTCCCTGTAGAGCAATAATGAGGACACAAATATTGGAGTGGATGAAGGCAAATCGAGCCACATTCACTTACAAAATAAACTCTTTTACCGTAGAGGCCGAAGGCAAACACCACATGTACTGTAATATCTGAACCACACACGGTGATGGGACACACCTGGCCCCAAAAACACCATAAAATCCACTAAGCTATCAGAGCTACAAGAGTGTTTGTTTGTAGGAGTGGTATAACCTTTACTTGCATGACAAGCTCGCACTCAAAAGGTCACGTCCATTTGGTGTATTGCATTAAATGCTTGATAGAAGAGGTTGGAATGGAATTTTAACTGTTTTTGGATCCGAGTGCGATTGCTGCACTAGAGGCTTGGGTGAAAGTCACAAGACACACTCAAGTGAAAAGAAAAAAAGCAAAGAGCATGAGTAGATTTCAAATACTGGTTAAGGCTTCTAAAACGTGATCACAGGCATTGTTCTAGGTTTATGATAATTATCAGACCGCATACAAAAATCTCTCAATACAGTATAAAGCTTGAACTGAAAGAACCTTACAAAAAATGTTGCACCATTTTGCTTTTTTTCTTTTGACTCGTACATAAAAAATAAGGCATTGAGAGGAAAACACACCATGTGCGACAAAAGCATTTGAGATCTATCAAAGGGCACACAGATCAACTTATTTTAAGAAAAGAGAACTGGGATATGGGGAAGAAAACTTTTTACAGTGTGGAAAAAAAACCCTTAGTAGTTAGGTCTCTCATACCTTTTTTTTTTTTCTGGCGGTTCCCCTTCATTTCTGTGCTTTTTGTTAAATATTCATTCTAAATCATCTATAAATTTACTTTTTCTTAAAAATATCTCAAATCTTACATATCTAACATCTTAAAGCATCTACATTTCAGATTGTCGTTTTACATTATATAGGTGTCCAAAATTACGATGACGTAGTCAGAATATACAGAGCACTTAGACATAGTTGACGCACCCTTCCTTTAATATCTAGGAATAAAAGAAGAAAGAGAAAGAAAACCTGTATTCACGTACATTATAACAGTGGGAGCACTAACCAGAAATCAGTATCAGCATTGCTTGGCTTCTACTGCACAAATATATTGTTTATAATAAATGCTGTCATTTCTTTTATTTATAGATTATAGGAAGGGTTTGCCAAAAATCTTTTTACTTAATCTTTGTCTTCTACCTTCTTCGCTCTATGTGTGCTCAAAGTGGAGTTTCCTTTTTTGGAGGAGGGGGGTTAACCGTCTTACTGGCTCTGGCTTTCGCGGACCTTGGCTTGCAGGGCATCACAGGTCTTCTTGGCGTCACCTAGCAACATGGCGGTGTTGGGCTTGTAGAATATGGGGTTGTCGACAGCTGCGTATCCCACACCCAAGGAACGTTTCATCACGACCACCTACAGTAAATGGGAGGAGATGCAATCGTGTTATGCCTGTTAGCCTCTAACTGGACGGTCAGAGATGACAGAACTGAAAAAGCAGCTTTTGGAAAGAATATGGGGGAGCTGTAAACTGTAAAAAGCTGTAAAAAGACTATCCCAACTTTTCTACAGTGAGTCAGAAATGTCCCCCCATCCCACTATTCTTCAACGACACCCGTCCATTAACGTTGGATTAGAAATAAAGTGGAATTATTGATATTATTATTATTATTAGTTCAATTTTTCAAAAAAAATGTTGTTGAATAAACACAATCACAAACATAATTTTTACTATTCTGAGTTGAGTTAAAAAATAAATCATAATTATTTAGGTTGGCATGTGTTTAATTAAGATGAGTCTAAAAGTATTGTACAATATGTAAGTATGTGTCAGTGTGTGTTCTCATATGAGTCATAGCATCACTGGGAACTTGTGAATAACTAAAAGCATGTATATCCTGAATGAGTGTCTTTGTGTGTTCTTTAATCTGTGCACCTGTGTGTACGTATGCATGACTGTGTGTGTGGTTAAGTAGAACGTCCTCTTTGATTTCCCCAGGGGAAAGTGTTTGGAAACTAGTGGGAGTGCTGTATGAATCCCAGATCTTGGAGCGGTGCCAGCGGGATGCTCTGAATGTCGTCATTCCACAGCGACACAGTCACCACTAATGGGATCAGGATGGGACTGCACCTGGAGCTGCAACAATCTGTGTCTATGTATGAATTTGAGTATGCTTTTTTAAAATTTTATTTTATTTTTTTTATTTTTTTTAACGGTTTATGGCTTTTGTTGTCAAATGGAGGCCCCCCTCTATGTGTGTGGACATCCAACATTCAGTCGTTGGGCTAAAAAGCTGTCCAGTTGTTGTAAAATCTTCCATTCCTTTTTTTTTTTAATCTTTTTGGGCTCCAGGACAAATCTTATTATTGCACATGCATGTACCAGATGTCTCACCTGTTTAGACTTCCAGACCTCCAGCACGGGCATACCAGCAATGATAGAGTTGGGATCTTCCTGGGCTGCGGAGTTCACTGTGTCATTGGCACCAATCACCAGAACCAGGTCCGTCTCTGATTTGACACACAATAAATTCATTTGAATTCATTTTTATCTGGATTGATTTCTTTCAGCATTTGGCTCATAAGCGAAACATCTGTCTCAAACACACTGTATTTTTTAAAATTAAGTAACATATCTTTTCCCCCCCTTTGCTTATCAACTCAAGTTACCAAGTTGCAATGCAGTTGTATCTTTTGAGAGTCTATGCCACTTTATTGAATATTCTTCAAATCAAATTACAGTGTCCCAAAGTTTTTGGAAGGATGTTGCAGCTTATTTTGTCATGCATGTGTCGTTCCCCAAAATTACAGTCTCAACAATCATTTGAATGCATTTAATTATTTGAATTCCAGAGACAAAAAAAAAAAACACCAAGTAAACAATATTTGATTATATGTATCCAGTTTTTAGCCCTGGAGATCTGGCTCACGAGGTATGCCTCAATGAGGAGGAGATGGGGCGTGAAACATTTGGAGATGTTTGGATCAATATTGTGGGGAAAGTCTTCAAAAACAGGTTTTTGAAAATGAAAATTGATGGGAATTATTGTAACCATATGCAACAGATTTGGCTTCTGCCAACGAAACCTCAGGAACAATTAATTACTGCAGGTTTCTGCAAAAAGTGGTTTCCACGTTACAGGCAAAAACAGGAAAGCAGTTGTTTTTATGTCGCTGGCTGGCTGATAGTGAGCGTGATCTCAAACCTGTCTGAAAAATGATGGTGTCAGTGAGATACAACAGATATGATTTGTAAAAATTGATATCATTAGTAATATTTGAACTTGCAACTTCTCATCACAATCCATTTTTACAAATCATATCTGCCTCTCTAAAAAAGCTGCAGCAAAATCAAAAGTATTCTGGATTAACCAGGTAATAAGTTCATGGCAGGTATGTAAGCATATGAAAGAGATGGGTCTTACCAGCGAAGTCATCATTAATCTCTTCCATTTCCAGAACAATATCATATGGGACACCGGCTTCAGCCAACAGCACGTTGAGCTGACCAGGCATACGGCCAGCGACAGGGTGAATACCAAACCTGTGTGTGTGGGTGTGGGGGTGGGGGGGTGGGGACAAGAACAAACTGTTTCAAACGCATTCATTGTTTTTTCCATTTTTGTTTTTTGTTCTGTAGTCCCACGGCGATCAGCCAGTTTTCAATATTGACCAAAAATGAAGCAGGAGGGGTTCTTGAATGGTTTGGTGCCAGGTGTGGTACAAAGAGTTGGTAAAAGGGAAAGGGAACATCAGAGGTGGATGATGACAGATCAAAATAAAATGAGACGGGAAAAGGATGGGACAATAAGATGTTTTGGAGTTGAAAATCTGGTTATAAAGACACACTTCCCACTGAACTCTTCGCCCGTTATATTATTTGTTGAGTGTGCGTGCGTGTGTGTATGTGAGTGTACATAGCTCTCAAACTCAATTAGCCATGTCATGTAATCAGGGTAGGAAATTAACACCAGCCACTGAATACTGGTGGCTGGCTCGCTCTACACTTCCAGCCACTTTACCATGTAACCGACCACCATTTGGAAATGTATTTTCTATTTGTTTGGTGACTTTTTTTTTTTTAGGCGGATACAGAGTGCAGATGGCCTGTCAGATCTGGGATCTATTAGCGACGGTGGCTGCCGATTGAAAAAGTCAGTTTCTGCCCTCCATGTAATACCATACAGTCTACATGCTTGGGAAGACAGTGGAAAGAGAGAGAAGAATCAGTCTTGAAGAGGGAGGAGAAAGTGCGTTGTTATTCCAAATGACATTGTACTGTGGATTCCAAGGAAGGAAGAATGTAACGGGATGTAGTGCATTAAGATCAAGGAAGGGGAGAAAAGGGATTACACATGCAGGTATGAAGAGGAAGATGTAGAACACAGAACAGAGAAAAGAGGAGGGAACTTTTCCCTTTTTTCCCCCTCTTTCTCTGACCACCCACTTTCCTCTAATCAAGTACAAATGCTCTAAGTAGCAGCAGCTGCCACAGCCAGGATCAAACAACTGAGGCTGGACAATTACACAAGCTTCCGCTCTACCTAGCCCTTCCTCTCCTCTATTTTGCATTTCCCTTTTTTCTCATTCCCTCTTCGCACACAGGTCTCTTCCTATCTGTCATCCGGGACAACATGTGACTTTTTCTTCTCTGCCTTTACTTCATGTCATTTACTCATTCATCTATACTGACAATATCTTTCCACATCTAAACCTATTTAGCCACCTGTATGAATAGTTGACTGTTTATGTACCTTAACTACTTTTTTCTCAAATCTCTTTACCTGAGACACACTTGTTACTCCAGTTTCTTTCAGTTAAATGAATGTATGTTTAATGTAAATGAGTTAGTTTCATCACTACTTTACCTGACTTTCTTGCCAGCATCATGCAGCATTTTCACCAGCTCGGCGATGGGGTACTGCGCCTTCGCAGCACAGAGTCCATAACCTGAAAGAGATGTAGGAATGAGCTCTTAATAAAGCCCAATGCAGGTTATATAAAGCTTTCCACACTTTACCTGTCAAAGACAAATTATTGCGATCCGAGACAAAAACCCTCATGTTGATACATACGTCACGAGGGATTTTCTAATGGAAGCAATTCGGAGATATGTCTTAACCTCACTGTGAACTATACCAGACGTTACTGCTTTTATTGTAGCCAAAAACAAAATGTGCTTGAAGCTGCATCTTGGAGACGGGAGGAAACTGGAGGAGGGGGAACGAAGACACACGCATACACACACACAGTGTCTTCTTGTTTGTTTTTATTAAATATCACCATCATTCATTCCAGTCATGGAAATAATCTTTGTCTAAATAACGTCTTGTAGTGTGAGCAGTACAGCAAGACGTAGTAGTCTGCACTAGCTTTAACCGACCCAAAAATGGAGTGAAGATGCTCAACAGCTTCAACAAGGTGACATTTTTCTTTTATATTTATGTATGTATATTATCTTGGTAGCGGTATTCATTTATTCCCTCTTTCTGCAGATTAGATGTTTTCCTCTTGTTGTTTGTGTGTATTTGTTTGACTTTAAAACTCAATAAATTCAAGACAGCGGTGTGACTGACACAAGTGACTTGATGTGGGGTAGAAATCATCCTTAAACACATTTCAAACTGTTATTTTAGCAACTCCAGCAAAACTCCACAAAGGCTGTGGGGGTACTGTCCTGCAGCTGACCCTGCACTGTGACCCGGCTCCCTGGCTGCCCCTGCAACTTCCTGCTGGGACTTTGATATGGTTTTATGATTCTCATGAATGTGATTGCAAGAGTGGAGCAAAACAGCGCGTTTGTGTGTTTTCTAAGCAGGTATACTACTTAAATATTAAACACATGACCTGGCCAGCTTCAAAAGGATTCCGTGAAATAAGCAATAAAGGTTCTTGATGTTGGCTCTGTGCTGAGGTCTAATCAGGATTCAGCACCATTTGAGCATAAAGTCATCAATCCTAGTCTGTCAACTGGATGTAAATGGCTCTTAATTAGTCTTAAATATAAAAAGGTATAGGTGATGAACAGCATGATAGATAAAAGAAAAAAAACTTCTTTAATATATATTTATTTCAATGTTTTTGACACTTAATAACTTGCTTTAAATGTAACATTTAGAATAACATAAAATTATGTCTCTAGTAAAACAGTTTGCACTACATTCTACGCAACTGTTTCTTTCTCTTTGCCTTTGAATTTATTTCATGTTTAATAATGCTGGTGTGTGGTACTCGATTTTTATCACTCTGACTATCACACACACACAAACACATGCCAAACGGTCCACTGGTGTTTACTAGCCTTGTCACAACAACCAGTCAGAAACTGAAACACCAATCAAAATGACATGGTTTGAAATGGAGGGCAAAAAAAGAAAAAACTCTATCAGAAACATGGTTGACTGTCTGCAGTTCAGTTCAACAAGTTAATGTTTTTTACTCTTTTTTTCTCCCTCCCCCGTCACAATTCTCTCATTCCTTGTGCTTCCAATATTCTCTCTGGAGTTTCTCCTATAAGAAAAACAAGTGGACCCAGACCAGGCAGAGATGGGCCAGACGAAGCCTGGAAAACACTGATGTTTATCAGGCCGAGTCTTAACCGTTTCCACAGATGTCAATCAGGCAAAGTGACTGTGACGGCTCCAATTAGGGAGAATGGTCAAAATGGAAACAAGGGGACTGACTGAAAGCCAGTGCTGGGTAACAATACCAGTCTACAGCGAAGAAAAGAATTACACATTTGGACGCTATGTGTTCTGACACTGATGACATCTGGGCTAGATAAGTTTTTTAATTTTATATTGTGCTTTACATCTCATTTAGCATGAAACTTTTGACTCAGGTTTCATACAACAGTTGGAATTGCAGAGAGACGTGTCTCTGTAAAACTGCACCCTGAACAAATCCCATTTCAACAAAGTCTAAATGCTTTAAATGCTCAAGATCAAGTGTGATTTGGGTTTTTATGTCCAAGTTTACGAGGGATCTGTGGCACCCTGACTGACCATCAGAGCCTGAAAATCTGACTGATGTCCTTCAAATCACTCAATTAATCAGTTTACCCTAACAGCTTCTGCTCTGATTTGTTTCTACTTATTCAATCCTGATAATTGCACTGGTTTATGATGTTTTAAAATCTTTCAAATAAATGTCTGGCATTTTATTATTTGTTCTGTTGGTGGTGTGGTATTGTTTGTAGACTATTTTGTGAAAAGACTTAAAAAAAAAAAAAAATTCTTCATTTCCGCTCCATTTCTCCCACTCCTTTCAACTCGAAATTTATTTGGCCTGTTTTTGATTTAAGCTGACAGACTTGTTCCTCTTTGTCTGCTATTAGTCTCACAAATGTTTAAAAAAAAAATAGATGGTAAATCTACATTCGATGTAGTTTCATGGATCACTTCTTTCTCACTTGTATTCACTGCTTAAATCACGTGACCACTTTAATCTAGCAATTCTTGGAAATAGCAGTGGTTTCCTCTGGAGGGTTAGTTTGTAGGCACTAAGCAGTCTGACTGGAATCACCAATTTGCAGGCTGGATGCTTTTAGTCTATGTTTACGTGTACCCACGTGAGTAAAACAACTTTTTGGAACAGTGACTAGTTTGCAACAGTCTGGTGAGAGGAACAAAATGTCACTGGGCCACTCGATGATGACTTTAGAACAGTTCCAAGGACCTGTGTAAATGGTCCAGATGGGAGGTTCAGACACATATTTAGAGTCAAATATTGAAAACATGTGAAAATAAGAAAACCATGTAGCTGGAACAAAGGCTGGACCCCACATCCTAACCCCTGAAAAGGTAACTAGAAGCCAGTTTTGAACGTAGTATTTGAATTGTCAACAAAAACCCAGCATACCCTCATTCCATCTTATTTTCCCTTGACCTTGCATATATACGCTGCACTGTAGAATGTCTATTTACCGGGGACTGACGACCACACAGAGACCAGAGTGTGTGTGTGTGTGTGTGTGTGTGTGTGTGTGTGTGTGTGTGTGTGTGTGTGGCCACTCTACCATGACTTGTCAATTAGCCTAGCGAAATGGTGATGTAACATGGGTCAAGAAGAGGTTAAATAAACAGAACACACACTTTGCTAATGCCGAAGAAAAAAAAAGTGACTGGCAAAGTCAAAGTACCATGTTTTTCCACTCTCACACAAGACCTCTGAATTGTGTGCAGTGTGTCTATGTGTGTGCTTGTTTTGTGTGTGTGTGTGTGTGTGTGTGTGTGTATCTTACCTGGAACGATGATAACATTATGCGCGTCTTTAATCATGTCGACGGTCTGATCCACGTTGACCTCAGTGTGGGTCCCAACGATCTCCATGGGCTTTCCTGTACCGGTGGAAGACGTGCCATAGCCTCCCAGGATCACATTAGCCAGAGAACGATTCATGGCCTAAGAGAGGAGCAAAGTATTTTGGACTCCCATTTTTATGACCAAACACTTGTGAACTGCATAGCTGGATCTATAACCTGATGTGCCAGATGGTTTGTCAGTCATACATGGAAAAGGTAAGGCATTTTCAAAAAATACTTGGCAGGTGGATGAACCATCTGTCTATCACCGTCTTAGCCTGCAAAGCAGCTGGATTTGCAGTGCTGATTGGTCAGAACTTGAAGCCTGACAAGATGAAATCTCACATGATAACGTGATCTCATGAATCCAGGTGCCTCGCAAGGTAACAGGATTTATGCAGGCATTGTAGGCATCATTCCTAGAGCATCACTGCCACTAGGGGGCCCAGACAGGGGCATAAAGAACACCAATTGTTTAGATTAAATAGGCTAATGTTCAACATATATTTTTAAATATTTACAAAAAATTAAAAAAAATCTTGTCTAAAACTTTATTTCAATGATTATATATTTATTTATTTGATTTATTTATACACAGCACCAATATGCAGGAAAAAGTATTTCTGGTTTAGTGGAGGCCATGTTCCTATGTTAGCAGCAGCAACATATAGGCTAGCAGCTATTCAGTATGCTTTTAGATGCAGCAAAGTGCAAGAGGAAAAAAAGGAAAAATGAAGAGGAAGAAAGAAAACGATTGAGAGGGGCTTTACACAAGTTTGTCTGGAGCCCTGCAGTTTCAAAGACCACAAGCCAGCCTCAATTAACGACTGCTGCAAGAGTCAAGACGGCCTGTACCTGAAGCCTTGGCGGCAGAGGCAGGTGATTTTAGCTCCAACATTGCATTAGCAGTAGAGCAGCAGCGGGTTGCAATTTTGACAGATACAGATGAAGACAATGCATCACCTACAACATCAGCATTAACATCACAGGACAAGACTATGGCATTAGAATAGGCCAGAAAACATATCACTGAGAAAATATGAAAAAAAAACCCAAAAAACTGAGAATCTTTGCCCTGCTGGCAACTGAAAATGGATTTATGACCTCCCTGAATGTTGATAGCATCAGAGGACTTCACCTCATTGAAAGTCAGGACAAAACATCTGTAAATGTAAGTTTTCCATTTAAATGTCTAAATCTGAAGAAATAAAGATACATATTAAAATCGAATATAAAATGTATAATACAGGGATATATTTTCCACTATATAACACATTTTGTATGAACACCGAAATCTAAATAGAGAAGCTAAAATATGTACCTAACTTAATTAATGACCATAATAATAATGTGGTAGTTAAATGTCATATTGTTTGTTCACCAAATATAAAAAATGAATGTGCAGTGCCCCCGAAAAATACAGTCTGCCTATTGTAATCTATCCATTTAATCCAGCTCTGGTGACCTGAGGTTTCATTCTGAGCTGGGACCCTTGAGTCTTGCCATTATGGTAAAGTTAGAGTCCCTCCTGGTGGACAGCAGAGGAACAACCACATGACAAGTGTTTGCTGTTGATTTACAAAAAACGCAACAAATGCAGTACTTCACTTTATCCTTTCAAACTGTTCGTCCTTAAAACTGAGAATGTGCTCCACTCACCACACACATAATGTATGACAGAATGGCTCCAGATGACCCGATGAGAGCCCCAACGATGGTCAGCAGGTTGTTGTTGAGCAGGAAGCCCTCAGCACACAGGGCCCAGCCCGAGTAGCTGTTCAGTACGGTGATGACCACTGGCATGTCAGCACCTCCAATAGCTGCTGTCAAGGTTACACCCTAAAGGAGAGGAGTGGGAGAACAGGAGAGGGGTTTAATAAAGCACTGCCTGATATAGATCTAATGGCTCTGTATCTATCTATTGCTCAACTTTGGTTTAAGTTAGCTCACTGATGCACTGACTAAGATCCCTTAAAAAACCAAACCATTTCTCCTCCACAAGAGGAAAAGAAACAGCCTTTCTAGCATCAGAAACATTTTTTACAATCAAATTCACCTGTTCTCCATCTGTCCATTATCTGTGTACTTTTTGTTTAACAAGGTCCAACTATTGTTACCAAAGCAGCCGTATGATCCAGTGTAAGCTTAACTTTCTGGACTGGTACAGGTGCACATCAAAGATGGTTCTCTGTGATATATTACGGGTTTATTTTTAAGAACTTTGAAGGGAATTGAAGGGATAGACACACGAACCAAGACGGTGCAGTAGATGATACATTATACTGTACTTTAAAGACTGATTTGTGATCACAAACATGTTCGAATAAAACAAATTATATCCATCTAACGACTCAAGGGACGGTCTGATTCATTTTTCTGGGACGGAGTCCAGCTGCTGATTTTCTAACAGCACATGTAAATATGCAAAGCAGTCAAACACAAAAACCCAACAGCAGAGTTTATCAAGGCCAATCAAGACTATCTGTAAGAGTAATTTTATACTTTTTATGGATGTATAGAATAGTGTACTGTACAATATCTAATCACTATCACCATTGAGTTGATCAAAAAAGATGATCAGTGGTTAGTTGTTAGGACATTTTGATGAATTGTTCTTTGTGAATTTACTTGAAATGTGTTGCTTCATTCAAATATTAGTAAAGCTAAAATTTCCAAAGCTCTCCCTCAACTCAAAAATGTGTTTTTTTATTGTTACTGCACTTGGATGTTTGAGCTTCACTGTGGAGAATAATGAATATGCAGAGTTTGACACTAGAAAGCGGTTTTAGAAAGTTTCTCTGCGATTGCCTTAAATTTGACCTATGAGCATGATTTGTGACATCACAACTTGTTTTTTAAGCTAACATGGTCCAGTATGAAACATAAAGCCTAACCCTAACCTTTTGAAATTAAATACATTTGTATATTCATAGAGTCTGGATTTTTTTTTTATGTGGGATAAGGAGCAGATGTCATTTTAAGTAAATTTAAACAAAATTACTTTTTTTGAAAAATAACATCAGCTACAAATTATTATTAAAAGCACAGTATTATATATACATGTTAAAACAGTGACTGGAGCTGCTGTTTGTTTTCCACTATTTCCATTCATCCAACAGGTGACAGATTCTGTGGCACATTTTCAAGCATTTAAGCATGACTTAATAATAGTGGTGCCCGACATAATGAGTCAAATACGAGCAGGAAGTTGGCAGTTTTACTTAGTCATGCCTGTTTGCCACTTTGGTTGCCAAACTATTAACAGGTTTCTCCTAAACTGTGACTGAAAATCATTTCTGGGCACCTACTGTTTCCTTCAAACCTGTTTCTTTCCTTTTTTTTGTTTTTTGTTTTAGCAAATCCCTGCTGCTGTCTCTTTTCTCCCATGTAACATTATAGTGTTTCCAGCATAGACTTTTCATGACCCTTTTATGCCTTTTCCTTCTCCTGATGTTTACTGAAGTCTTTCAACTATATTCTCACATGTTCAGTCTGTCAGGTTGTAAGAAAATTCCAATCTGCAACGTTTAAGTGCAGATTTTTCTCTAAAACAGCTTCACTGTGTGAAAACCAGACCCTAGAAATGTGTACACACATACACACACACAAGCCGTACCATGACAGCAGAGAGAGCAGAGACAGACCCCAGACAGGTGATGCCTGTGGTGTAACTGGGGTCCAACATGTAGGGAATCATCGCACCAACACTCGCGGCCATAAGACTGGCGTTCAGAGCGTGACGACCAGGGAGCGCCAAGGGAGCACTGCTCAGAACACCTGCAGGGAGAGAAGACAAGCAAAGAGAAAATAATGTTAGTCAGGAATAACATACCACCACTACTAACTATAAACAAACATCTACATTTAGTTATCATTCAGCTGTGAACATGACACCGAAAGGCAAAAATTATGACAAGGAGATTTCAAGATTATAAAAGCTCATATATGTGAAGCATTCATCATATTTCTCCTTCAGCAGCAAACCCCTTGAGACTTGTCATCAACTGAATGTCATGTTCATGCATAAGTTGTCCTTATGAAACACTCGCAGCCAGCATGGCACGGCTGCCAGGACTGGTGCCAGCACGTGAACCTGATGAACCCCCCCCCCCCCCCCCCCCTCCTCTCTTCACAGCAGGCAGCTCTGAGTATGAAGCATTAGACTTCTCCTTGTTGACAACTACAGAATGGCCAAGCTGACACATCATCTGTTCTAATCTAAATTTGAAAAATGTACTATTAATCTTGTTATGAGGGGTGTTCATTCACATTAGTAAGTAGGACAATATCTTCTTTATATAACCAATGAGAGGTACATGGATTGTCTGTGGAGTGGTGCTTTTTCTCACCCTGCAGTTTGCCATATGCCACCAAAGAGCCGCTGAAAGTGATTCCACCGATGTAGGTGCCGAGGTACGCCACTATCTTGGTGAGGTTGGCAGCGGGGTCTGTGGCGAAGTGAGGGTACTCAATCATGTATTCAGCCACACAGGTGAGCACTGCGGCCAGCCCCACCAAGCTGTGGAAGGCAGCTACCAGCTGGGGCAAGTCGGTGATCTGGATCCTCTTAGCGATGGTCAGGCCTTAAGAAAAAGGAGGAAAGATAATAAATAAATGAATAATTAGATAGATAACTACACTAGACCTCAAAGACCCACACACAAAAAAAACACGAGCAAAATCACAAGCATGTGCACACACACTCAGACCACTGCTGGGAAGTGGGTCCATCTGAGGAACCAGGTGTTGCTGATGAGGCCTGTTTGGGGAAATTCCATGTTTGTGAGACTGCACTTTGTGTATGTGTGTGTGTGTTTGTGTGTACGTGTCCTGCAGGAAGTCTTGTATCTTTCCTGTATCTGGGAAAGAGCATTATATTGTCTGTGTGGACAGTTTAGTCTAGGATTCAGCTTGGTTACTGGAACAATTAGCATTTAAATGATCAAACTGTCTTGAGTGAGCAAGAGATAGTGAGTAATACATGATGCTGACCATTTTGACAGACCCCCTGTCTGGCAGGGAATTAGTCACGTTGTGTTTGATGTAAACATCACAGAGAGTCTCTGCACTCAGCACACCTGCTGCTTAATCTGTCCAAGCTTGGAATACATGCACACACAATGCGCAAAGCACCGATATAATTAACACAGTTAAGAGAACTTCCATCTTCTACAATACAACTCGGCAATTTTTAGAGCTGGCTTCTCCTTCTTTTGACATAAAACCACCGTGACTCACCGGCAGTGCCGCCTACAGCCATGGCTGCACTCATCTGTGCCAGGAGCTCAGGACTTGGTTTGAGGGCACCCAGAGTGGCAGCGATCCCCCCAGCAACTCCAATCATACCCAAAGCATTACCCAGACGGGCTGTGGACTGGTTGGAAAGGCCAGCAAGGGCGCCGACACAGCACAAGCCTGAACCCAAGTACATCATCTGGTGAGAGAAAAAGAGACAAAAGCGGAAAAAGGGGTTATAGACAAAGATTGAAGAACCACCGGATGAGAAAAAAGGCTGAGGTGATTTACTTGGAAGGTCTTGTACAACATCTGGGCAAACAAAGAATACACATGGAGGATGATTAGCGTATCCTTATATGGTCATGGGCTGTTTTGCTATAATTCGGAGCCACTAAGAAAATGGCGTTGGTAGAAGAGCTGCATTAATTAGTTGAGTAAATGATTAGATGACTGACAGAACATTAAGCACTGACTATTTTGATAATTGATTAATCATTTTGCTCAAATTGAATAAAACCAAAGCTAAACTGAATATCTTTCACACCTGTTCAATGTTGTATCCAGACTGCAGAGCAGCACCGTATCCTCCGATGAAGACGCCGGTAGGAAGCAGATAGAGGTAGTTGTACTCTGGAGGATCAGTGGGACGCTTGAACATGTCCAACATCTTCTTAGTCACCAGGAAACCACCTGGATGAGAGACAGAGAAAGTCTACGTTAATACATGGCACAAAAATCAGGTTTAAAAAGAGCTGCACGGATCAAAAGGTGCAGCAGGACAGAAAAAAACTCATCAGAAAGCAAAAAAGCAAGATGGCAAAAGAAAAGAGTTAGGGGGTTGAAGCAGGGATGTACAGGCACTTGGAGTTCATAAAAAGTATCTATTGTACACAACAGGTGTTTTTAAGTCATTGGCTGAAAACTGTTGCCAAGCCCAATAACAAATGTTAGGAATTTAACGAGTCTACTTTATGTCAGTGTAAATATTTCAAGTAGGAAACCTCAAAAGTGTCAAACCGGACCAGACAGTGTCTCATTGCTTTACAGGGAGAGATCACATTACCGTGTGCATGTCTCCCTTTTTCCCTCTGGCATGATTGTAGCCACGTGCGCACACATGCGCCCATACACCCAAAAGGTGAATCAGAGGCTAGCACCTGTTTCTCTCCAGTTCATGTAATTTTAGTCCTCGACTGTCCGACTTAAAACATGTAAGAATAATCTGTCTACTATTATTTCAGACCAATCTGAGTCAATATATTCATATGGAGGAATGTTCATGTATTGAAACACTGCAGAGTCAGTATCCACTCATTTCTTCTTGGTTATTTTATCCCCAAAATGATTCTGCTGGCAGTGGATTTAGAAAAACTGCAAGCAAATTGGCAACGGTGTCCGGAAAAGTCTGAAATCACAACTAGTCATCCATTTTTGCAGTCAAAAATAATGTCATTTTGAAATATGTTGTTAATACATTTGTTTTTTCAATTGAAAGGAGGAATATAGTCTTTGCTGTCAAATCTGAAGCTGAGGCAGGCTGAGCTCTGGAAGAGAAACAAAGTAAACAAACTTGCACTGCTAACTTATGTCTGTATATTATATTCATATTAATTCATTATTTATTACTGTTTTACTCATTAGTAGGGGTTGTGGGGTAAGTATGAGGATATGGAACGAAAAAGAGAAGGATGGATGGATGGATGGACTGTGTATGTGTGGTCTATTTCTTTTAACTGTTATACATTCACCTGTGGATACACAAGGAAAAACTTATAACCAAGGACACACAATGTTCATCAGTGAACAATAATGATCAAACTAAACTTATCTAACTGATGTTGACATTTGTTGGTACGTTTTTCAGCTGTTCAATGTGCTACAGCTGACTGCCTGATTAATTCCCAACCCTGCAAACTGGCATTAGCAGAGCACCCAGTGGTTGTTTGGTTGGTAGAAGTGTCTTTGTTGATAAGGGGGTCATTTCACTATAACACCAAAGTGGACCAAAGCTTGTGGAAATGAGAGGCCTTTTGCAATAACAGGGAAAATGGTAATCTAATAAGACTTAGTAGCACAGATTGACCTTCAGATACTGACACAGAACATATTCAGCTCAGGCTATACAGCAGGTCCAGGTGTTTTCTCACACATGCCCACATCTGATGACTGTGGAGATGCATAGGGGAACGAGAAGCTACGTCCACGGACCTGTTCCCTCAGAAAAGACACACAAGCTGAAAAATGTCAGTCTGTCTGTTTTATTGGAGCTAAATTTCACTATTGTGCTTCGTTCCTTTCCATGGAATGTTTTTTTTTCTGTTCCCAGGGGTTTATGGGTAATGTGGTAAGCCACTTAGAAATGTGCGTGTGGAACCGAACCCATGGTGAACATCAAAAAATAAAATGAAGCAACAGGCAAGGAACTAGGTATTTCTATAAAGGCTGTGGTGTTTTAGCATGCTTTCATTAAGGGGTCTAAAACACTAGAAAGTGAAGCCATGGAGCCCAGGGGGCCCAGGATTTGTGGTGGTCTCACCATGAACTTCAACCCTAATAGTCTCCTGCAGATCTCACACACAATCCTCAAAGAAGCTTGGGTGCATTTTTAACAAACAGGCAGAACTGTTCTCTAATTTGATTAAACTATTCATTTGTGTGCATAAGTGTCTCCCCAGGTGTCTCGCTGTGAGTTCGAGATATTCAAAACTAATTCATCGCTCATCCCTGAAGGAACACGCTGTTTCCCCTGGACCATTAGAGCGATATTAGAGTGATGAGTATCATAATGACTCCAGGAACACTTCGTCATTATAATGGGAATTATTAAGGGTAATAGCAGAAATGAATGTGTGTGTGTGTGGTCCAAGTCAGAGCCACCTACGCTGGTCAGAGCAGAGAGGGCAGCTGCAAAACTTGGGTCAGAGGCATGTTATTGTACAATCAATATAAAACACTTCAATCTTCAGCCTCCGTTGATATTTTGTTGGCTACAGGTTGCTGTAACTGGCAGGGATGACTATGAGGTGTCTGTGTGCGGGGTGACTCACCAGCGATGTTGACTGAGGAGATGAAGGCGGCGAGCACAGCCAGTGTCTCAGCGGTAGTTGTCGGGGTGTAGCCGCCTCCCATCAGGGACAGACCACCCACAGCCGTCAGACCTGCAGAACGCGGCAAATTTAGTATTTAGTATTCATCAATCTACAATTTCATAATAGTTTCGGTGACGACGTCAAAAAGAAGAAAAAAATAAAAGAACGAGATCACAACAGAACATTAATTCAGTCATTTGAAAAGTTTTACACTGATTAGAAGCTCAATAAGCACATCTAAAGACAATTTTACAATTACGTTCTTAACCACAGAATGCTTTGCCTCCCAGATTGGTAAGAGAAAGAAAGAAGATTTAGAGATAGACAGAAATAGAGAGAGAAAGAAAAGGTTTGTGCATGTTTACCACAAGAGGCTCAGGAATCCTTGATAACATCAGTCCTGTAATGACTTACAGGCAGTAAGATGCAATACACAGCACCCTGGGAGCCTTCCTTCACACGGACATGTGTTTTTGTACAATTTAGGCTGACTAGCAGGTATAGAGTTTGTGTGTATGTGTGTGTATGTGTGTGCATGTTTGAGCTTGAAGTCAATAGTTTTAGATTGGATTTTCAAATAAGGCAAACGTGAAGTATGACCTTCTCTCACTAATCTGCTTTTCTTCCCCAACAAAAGACAAACTTTATAATCATGTGTGTATATCAGCTCCTAAACAAAGCATGTTTCAAAGGCTGCCAAACAATGTTTTAGAGAAAAGTCCCTGTAATCAATTCACAACTCCGCGCTACACACGAGCTAGGTTAAATTTTCCACTGAAACAAAATAGACGACTGCAGCAGGAAATGTGCAACTTCGCTGTGACGAGTATATAAGAAGACAGAATTCACAGGAAAAACAAACGTTCCAAAACACATAGTTTGGTTTCTGGCACTGAAAAACACCTGACTCCATGTCTGTCTGCATTAAACGGTAAAAAAAATACATTTTCTCCATATGCTAATGATTATTATTACCAAGCTAGCACAGATGCTAGCCAACGTCCATTGTGGAAAATCATACTGTATGTATATCTACTCACACCCATCCTGCAGCGTTATGGTTCAGTAGCTGTGCCACTTTTTTTTTTACTCTATCGCAACACTTATTATTTTTTTTGTCAATTTTTGGTGAACAACAACCTAATTACATATTTTAGATCAAACATGCCATCAGCTGTCAAAATAAATGATAAAACGTATTTTCATTATGAACAATGTCATTATGAATTTAACTTTTATGTCATATTAATCATATTAGATATCACGTAATCATATTGTGGGTTAAGATTAAAAAGAATTGAATTAAAGACCATTAGAATATGAATAAATCTGCTGAAACTATTAAAACCAAGATGAAGGTTTTTTGGGGTTTCTATTAATGAATTGTTGCCAAAAATCACTGAATAGACAATAATGCATGTGCAGTGACACACACATAGTATACAAGTGGGGAACTGCTGTGCACGTTCATTAAACTGCTTGAACTAAAAATTGAGCTTCATCCTACTTTGTTCTCCTCCGACCTCCTGAAGAAAACCACCTAACAATAATCAACTGTTCATTTCCTGTTAGTTCTGGCTTGAAATATAAGAGACATAAAATAGACTCATAAAGAATACTGGGGTTTAAACGAGGAAAGCATTAAATTATGAGTGATACATACTTAATATTTTATATATATCCCCCACCCAGTAAAATCTGGTTTTACTTTATTATACTAGGATCCATCACGCTCCTAATACAGAGACCTTATTGTGCCCAACCTGGTCACTTAATACTGATAAGCGGACATTGTAAAATCAAGTTAATATCAAAGATGTTATGCCACACACACTGGGTGGGCCTTTAGGTGCGTCTGTGACAAACAAGCCACCAGGCTACAGTGATTCAGTGCTCTCATGTAGATTAAAGGGTTTTCTATCAGACACCAGATATTAAGATATGCCTCAATGAGCCACTGGATATGGAAGTAGTGTCTGAAGAATTTAAGATGACCCAATGGTCACATTCACTACTGGTTGTAAAACGAATCTCCCCATGAAAGAATATAACTTTCAAACCCGAAATTCCAACATGATTCCCTAATGTCTGTGACTGATTGTGTGTGTCTTTATGACGCCTGGCACAACAACAACCCGATTCTGCTGTTCTCACTGTTTCCATAACCGCAGTCAGTCAGTGACAAAAAAAAAGAAAAAAGAAAGTAATAGAGCCATGCCAAATATAAAAAGGGAAAAATACCTGGACAGGGAGGAAAGGGGGATGGAGGGCAGAAAGAGGGGGGAGATGACAACAAGGAAAACCTACAAATGAACTTTAATGTGGTTCATATTAATGTAACTATTTAATTTGTGGGAACATGTGCCTTTTAGAGTATAAAAAAATGTTAATTTAATGATGGAATTTTATTAACATGACAAACTTGAAGATCATGAATTTAAAAAAAGAAAGAAAATAAGGTAGAAAAATGTGAAAGTGCACAGACCCAGTGGAATAAGTTAGACATGTGAAAAGGGGAATGTAAAAAAAAAAAAAGGAGGGGGTAGAGCTGTCACTAATAAAGTGAAAACTGTCCACCTTTGTTCCCAACTGGGCTCCACAACCCAGCTCAGATGTCTGGCTGTGTGCACGACTAAATGAGCAGAAGACCACCCTGGCCCCCAAAGATCACCGACGATGTGTTACTTCCTACCAGAGTGTGACTCTCAGGAGTGATCAAAGCCGTGAGAACACACACACGCACGTTATGGTACCTCTCTAACCTCTTAACCCCCTTGTGTTAAGCGGCAGCGGCAACAATAAGGACACAATCTTTAACGTTTTTTCTTTGGACTGCTGAAAGGTCATGTGACAAACCTGATCTTCTTGCTAGGTCTTTATTATTATTTGGCGAGCTGAAGACAATTCTAGTAGTAGTTTTCTATTCTATTGTATCCATATGATTGAATTTAATACATTTTGTGTCTATGTAGAAAATGAGTCTTAAGGTAATTGCACAGCTGAGAGAGATAACTTCACAGCCAGCAAATAGAACAGACAATAACTTCTGCTATTTCACAAAGAGACAATTAAATAAGAAAAGCAATAACTCATATTTTGAACTTTCAGAATACACATTGAGTTTGGGACTAACAATGAACCAAATGGATCAAATTATCAGCATTGTGAATTTATTGACAATTTAAAGTCATTGCCGTTTTTAATGATTAAATTATCTGAATCATTCAAACGTTTTGTTCAGAAATGCATATATATGCATTATATATATGGGTCAATGACGTATAAGGATTTTCAACAACTCAATTGTAGAATAATAAAAACAAGCATATCTAATGCAGTAGTTCAAACATTCAGAATGTTGTGTACCTGAAAATTCATATTACAATTTGAAAGTGATTTTAGTGGGGGGGGTTTTTCAAGATTAATTGGCACTGGCCTTAAAAAAAAGTCATGTGGTGCGACCATGATTCATCTTGAAATATCTTATATAAATAAAAGATCATCATTTACAAAGATTTAAAAAAAAAAATGCAAATACTTTGTTTCCAAACACTTTATATTACTGAAAACTTGTAAAAAAAAAAAAAAGATGTGAAGCGTGTTAAGTAAATTAATTTATTTCAAGATGAATCATGGTCGCACCACATGACTTTTTTTAAGGCCAGTGCCAATTAATCTTGAAAAACCCACTAAAATCACTTAATTTCAAATGTATAATATGGATTTCCAGGTACACAACATTCTGAATGTTTGAACTACTGCATTAGATATGCTTGTTTTTATTATTCTACAATTGAGTTGTTGCAAATCCTTATACGTCATTGACCCATTTATCATAATATATATATTTTAGATCATAACTACCCTGAGCTTGTATAAGTGGTCACAGTGTAATGGATTGCATTACATTGAAAGGTGTTCCTAATATTTTGCCCACTCCTCTTTTACTTACAGCAGGTCTCCCAATCATTTATGTGCATTTGTATAAAAACATTTTTTTTTAAAAATGATTTCACTTAAATGGAAGACACTACACCACAAACACTAACCTGAGATGGCGTTGGTGACAGACATGAGTGGAGAGTGCAGAGCAGGAGTGACGCCCCACACAGTGTGGTATCCCACGATGCCTGCCAGGCCAAAGGTGGTGACTATCTGGGTGAAGGCGGCATTAGGAGCTACCAGACCCAGACCCAACAGGGTGGCGAAACCTGGCACAAAGAGAGACAACGTTAAAGGAAAAAGAAAAAAAAAGAGAAACTGTGATAACTACAGAATTGTTTTTTACGGTATATCTAATTAATATGATTATCAGTTAGTTTACAGTGTATTTGCCACCAGACACTGTATAGTGAAATAGTTCCCAACCCCCTTTTGGCTTATAACCCCATGATACAAAGACTCAAAGTGGTCTTGCACCTCCTTGTCCAAGGTTGAATATGTTCATGAGTTATGAGCATGGAGAGAGATTTCACCCTCTCACATTGTTTCATTTGAACCATTTTACAGGCCTGAAAACTATCCAATATTTCACAAAAGACTGGATAAAAGTCAGACATAATAAAAGTTATTATGTGTAGCAGATTTGATTTCCCTAATAAACCATGACCATCCATGATGTCCTTATTCTCTGTTACTTCAACAGACCTGCATCGTTATAAATCAGACTGTTGTCTAACAGTTATAGCAAAAAAGGTTGTCTGTTCCCATGACAACTGATATAAAATGATCTAAATAAATACATTACATGCCAAGCTAATAAGCACATCAGCACTGTCAAGGAATTCCTGGAGCGGCACTTTTACAATAAAAGTGGCAACAGTAGCTGCACGGAAGTGTTCTCGCGCACCTCAACAATGTGTGATTCACATTAATGAATGCATGTGGTGCACTTACACAGAGCGCTATGTGGCACCATGGGAACCGCTCGCTACAGCGCTACTTCAAACAAACACTCAGCATGACACTGTTTTTACAATGCACACTTCCTGACACTAACAGGGTGTCTATGTATGTGTGTACGGGCTTGTAATCTGCCTCTGTCACTTCTCGCCTCCTTTGCACATTCCAGCAGTGACCTAAAGAGCTGATTATTAACCTATCCTTCACCTTAAGGAGGACCTCAGCCTCCCTAAAGATCCAATGAGGACAATTGACAGAATAGACTTGAATGAGCACTTTTGTCAAATACGGCACACTCTTGACTTCTCCAACTAGAAAATATCTCAATTTCACGACACATTTGTGACAACTGACCTCCAGTGTACATGCTAGTAGTGGTGAGTCTAGCCTGGAAGGGGGAGACATGTGAAGCCTTCTCTGCCGCCAGTTCTTTGACAGACTTGGTTTTAGGAGGAGCGGCGGTAGGCAAGTTGTTAGGCTGAGGAGCGGGGAACAGGTTCTTTCCATCCTGGAGATGACAATAAATAGAGAATAGTACAAAGAAGTAAAAGAGAAACATTGGAAATAAATATATATATTTCCTAACTGCCAGTATATTATTTGCTCTGCTAGAAGATATCTACAAGAAAGGTCACAAAAAGTGGTGGCAATAAGGGTAATTGTTATGACATTTATTAAGAGCTGATTTGATCTTTGCTGTTTTTTTACCCTGATGGCCTCCAGTGACCTTTGCTACACTCGTAAATCTATGTAACATTAGACCATGCTGTCAAGATCAAAGTAAGTAAACTAATGATCAGCAGGTAGGGTAAGTAATATCTGCATTTCAGCATCATTTGTAAGATTTGCAACCTTCATTGTGATCAGATATGGGTAAAATACATCTGCATTCTATTTGTTTCGTTAAAAAATGAATACAGATTTCCTGAGATTGATTACAGCAAAAACAAATAATTACACTAAATAGAATAACGATCTATGACTGACAGCGGGATTTTAAGGCTGATTGTGATATATTTGAGAGATTTAAAAAAGTATGTCAGCCAGTGTTTTTTTTTTTTTTTTTTTTTTTACTTTAACACATAATATAAAACCATATTTGATGATGATCCCTAAATGGAATTACAGTTTGGTTATTTCAGAACTGAGACCAAAACCTGTTCAGAGCATGACATTTAACAGATTAAAATAAACAACCCTGTTTCTAAATCACTGCACAAAGAGCCTGTCTATGCCGAAAAGTGAAAATGTATCTTAATATGTGCACAAACAAGGCGTGGGCTAGCATCTTAAAATGTAATCTTAAATTTACGTTTTTTTGACTGTGATTATATGAAAAATTAACACTAATTCATGCAGAGCTGTACTGAGCTCCAGACAATTAATTGTGTGACACATGGACACAGTATGTTTAAATTATAATGACATGAAATTAAACCCTTGATTTGAGACTTTTTTGCTTTTGGATAACATGACTATAACCATTAACTTAAATCAATCAATTCATTAAATAAACCCAAGCATTATCAAAAGTGATAATAAAATGATGTTCATGTCACTAAAGGGTGGATTATTGAACAATGAAGTATTTTCAGTATAATACTCAGTCACACTATTTATGAAAATGAATGAAACATTATATATTATAGTTATCAAAGGTCTCTTTGGTATGTCTGCTTGTTTTTTTTAAATGACTTTACTATTATAATACACAGCTATTTATCACTGTTAATAATCAAATTAAGTGTATGTATATTTAGGAGACGACATTGCTCTACTGGCAACTGAAGACACTGCACACAGAGAGAATAAGAACACAAGATTGTCCTTAGGGTGACATCTAGTGATTATGCAAGGGACCTGCAGGACATTTTTACTGTATACTTCAATGCAACCTGTTCAGCTGAAATGTTCTCTGCTGTGCACATACATGCGTGTTTGTTTTATTGCTGGCTTCGTACCTGCATGACCACAGATCCTCTGACAACATGATCCATTGTTCCATAGTCAAACGCGTCCTTTACATCCAGGTAGAAGTTCTCCGTGCCGGGGCTGACAGCCCGCAACAACTTAGTGATGTTGTTGGAGTACAGAGTGCTGGACTGTGTGGGCAAACGGCTGGGCAGGTCTGTGTAGCCAATATGGGTCACTCCCTACAGAAATTTAAAAGAAAAGTTTGTAATTTTACATTGAATGTGACGAGAAGACCAGTGACACTTAAATCTCCTAAAGTGAATGCCCTAAAACACTGGAAGTTTTATACCACACTGTTTTGGCATTGTGAGTGTATGTGCACAGACCTTGTATACTGACAACTCTCCGGGTTCGGTGGTCTCAATATTTCCTCCGGCCTCAGCTGCCAGGTCCACCACCACTGACCCATCTTTCATGCTCTCAATCATTGGTTTGGTGATCAGGATGGGCGCTCGTCTACCTACAATGTTAAAATAGAAAACACATCGTTACCCAAGAAGTGACTGATATTCACTAAAAGCTGAGCTGACTGTGGATTCGTGGCCACATTATGCAGGAAAAACATTTGAAATCCACAAAATAATGGAACAAATATGAAGTGGTTGTAAAATATGTTCTGGTACATTCTGGTTAAGTTATTTTTAAATTTTAATATTCCGTGACTTGCCCTTTTCTATTTAGAAATTCTCTGACTACCAGCCCAGAATACATGTCTCAAATTCTGTGATGTTCCAGATATTCCACAAGCAGAGGAAAGCTGTTTACATGGCCTTGAGTTTGAAGAAATACCTCCTTCGCCTTTTACATTTTACATTACAGTTGGTGTTTACATTGTGCATGAGTCTGTGCTTCTGTGCATACCTGGGATAAGAGCAGTGCTGATGACAATGTCCACCTCCTGACACTGTCTGGCAAACAGCTTCATCTCTTCTTCTATGAACTCCTTTGACATTACCTTGGCGTAGCCTCCCTGGCCCTCTCCTGACTCCTTCATGTCCACCTCCAGTGGCTCTGCGCCCAAAGATTTAAACTGCTCCAAAGCATCAGCTCTGGGAGGCGAGGGAGAGGGGGTCGTCAGAGGTGATTGCTTATTTGGGTAGAAGGAAAATGTCTGATAGATTGTCAGATTAGTAATGCAAAACGTGTATCTATACTCAGCGGGAAACTCTGATCTTTTCTTTTCATTGGCCTGGTCCATTTTGAAATTAGGAAAATATTGTGTTTTTTACTCCTACATTACCAACTCATTGTCCCATAACACTTCACTTTGTTTAATGATCTTTAACCGATCAGTAAGACAATCAGACACTAGCGCTGCAGCCGCCAGACCTCGAGAACTGACCATATTTTCTGGTGATCATATTCTGTACTTCTATCCAAATACAATAATATGAAGCCAGTATCATTATTATATTTTTCTAGATTTATTTGGGGGCTTTTTTGCCTTTATTTGTAAGTACAGTAGGTGGCAGAGAGGCCGACAGGAAACAGGGACAGAGAGAGGGAAATGACCTGCAGCATAGATCTATGGCCGGATTTGAACCGGGGATGCTGCCTTTGTGTGGCATGCGATTTAACCATTTGACTACCCATGTGCTCCGAGCCAGTATTCTTTTCATTTAGAATTCACACATATGATATAAGATACAAACCTGGTGTCAAATCCTCTGACAATAGCTCCCATGGACCTGGCACTACCTGCTGCTGCCAGCCCAGCCACACCTCCTCCAATAATCAGCACCTATTCACAAAGACATGAAGCAGTTTAACATAGTCAAAAAAGTGCTTTAGCGTCTTAAAAGTCAAATTAGCATAGGGAAATTCATATAATAGTAAAATAAAACAAATGCCAACTACAGGATAACACACTCATACTACACACCTTTGCAGGTGGCACTTTCCCAGCTGCTGTGATTTGTCCGGTGAAAAAACGACCAAAGCTGTTAGCTGCGAGCACAACGGCCTTGTACCTGAAATAACAGACAGGAAAATAGCACAGGAACGATGGAGAAATTGATGATCAATTAATATGTAATTATAAAGTAAAAACTGTACTTTACTGTTTAACATTCGAAATTGTGAAATGTACCTATAAGACATTAAGCTACGAGAGAAGCATGACAGCACCTAGTATTCTTTGAGTTAGGTGAATGATGCACAGAGGGCACACAACAAAAGTAATCTATAGAAAGACAAAATGTTAACTTCCATGGACTCAAAAACACAGTCCACCATTGAAGGCGCCACGTACATACCCTGCAATGTTTGCCATAGAGCTCAGGGCATCGTAACCCTGGGCGATGGTGACTCTGGGAACCTGGTCCATAGCAACGACAGTGGCTTTCTTCTGGGATAGCATATCCATCAGCTCAGGGTTCTGAGCCGGGTAGATGAAGCTGAATAAAGTGGCTGCATCCTTCATCAACTCCACCTCATGGACGCCCAAAGCAGGGTTGAAAACGGGAGCACGGACCTGTGTAGCAGAGTGAGAGGACACAGGGGAACATGAGAATGAAACCAACATATTCAAATCTCTTCAACTTCAGAGTGAGAGTTTGAGTGACAGAGAGTGTGAAAAGGCATTCAATTTAGGTCAAAAAGTCAGATTATGTATAAATATATCTGCAAAACATTATAATATCTTTGAAAGTGCTTGAGCTGTAAAGTAGCTAAAAGTTTAACTTGTAGTCCCACCCTCCTCTCTACAATGAAAATACTATCCAACATCAACACCTTTGACATCTTTAAATGGCTATAATGGGTGTGCTCATCATCTCTTCTCAACCCTCCTGTCATATATCTGCCTGGTCTCATTCCAGGATGTCTGTAAAAGCTACTGTACAAGAATAGGATAATTGTTTCCTCACTCTATGTCTCCCTTTTCCCTAGGCTGTCAAATTACATTTAAAAAAAAAAATTACATTCCAGCCAAAACGCTCTCTGTTCCCTCTCACACCCTTACATTTTGTTTCCACATCTTTCACCTTCCGCCTGTCAACTCAGTCTCCCTCCTTCTTTCCCCACCTTGGCATATGAACACATCAAGAGACTCCAGTGGCATCTTAAATGTTTACTTTGGCTTCTCATCCTCTCTTTAGATCCACACTTTCATTGATGATAATGGAAATATATGTAATCGTCACCTTAATTTTCATTTGCCTTTGCTCTCCTCCCTCTGCTTCTCTACAAAGACATACTTGACAGTTAATTGGCGTTTTGGCCTGGGAGAACTGGGCTCTGTCATCCTCCCTCTTCCCCCTGCACCTAACACCACCAAAGGTGCCAAAGCTGCTGCCACCTTAAAACACTCACCGGCCCACCCAGTTCCTTCCTTCCTTTTTCCCCTCATTAACTCTTCTTATACCTTAATCAGACCCTTCAGGTAAGAAGATATTTCAGACGTATTCAACTGCTCACAAGTTAGTCTGATTCATCCAACAACCTCATTTACCTTCTCCTTCCTCTGTCTGGCCTCACTGAGCTATTCAATCATTGACTTCTCACTTAAGGCTTACCTTAACCAACACATCAGATGTCAAGACATCTTTGACGTCTTTAATTGTCGCTCCGGCCTGGACATACTGTTCATCTGGGAACTTGGAAGCCTCTCCGGCTCCAGACTCCACGACGACGTTGAAGCCCTGTTTGATGAGCGCCTGGACGCCAGCGGGAGACAGCGCCACACGCTTTTCATTCTGGAAAATTTCTTTCGGGACACCGACTGTGAGCTGTTTGTATGGAATTCCTGGAGAGGCTAAGAGAAACAACAGAGGAGCGTGTGAAGTATAAATTCACTGATTTCACAGCAGACAAATGGGTAGATGCTTTTGGGCTTGCTTAACCTATTTTATGGCATTGAGTGTTCATACCAACAGATTATAAAGCCAAAGGATTGTTGACACAGTCTGATTGTTCCAAAGTTTTCATAACATATTTGATCATGTTTCATATCTTATTTTCACATAAAATAACAAACATCACAGTAATTAGGGAGAGAAATATGCAGTGTGTATACAGGTTTATGTGTATGTACCTTGCTCTGGTCCAAACCAACAGAAAGATACACAATACATAGAATACTTCAAAGCCATTTTGCTGAATGGATCATTGCAAAGTAATGTATGAATGAACAGCTTTTCATGACCGTGAGTGTGAGTGTTGACCATAAATACTGTATGTGCAGTGGCCTTTGACAGACACAGCAGCTAGTGGCTCTGTAAAGCTGTTCCTAGGCAAAGCTTGAGAGGAATACTAACATCACACTAACACTGACAATGTTAACATATTGATAATAAGCAAAGTTAACTTTACCATGTTAGCATCCTGACATTTGCAAATTAGCATTAAACACAAAAAGCTGAGGATAATGGGAATGTCATCAGTTTTTCATAAATCAAAGTATTGGAGAAAGTAACATTTTGGCCTGAAGGTGGCGCTAGATGTAAACGTAAGTGGTCACCACAGCAATTACAATTCCTCCTCTCTTTATATGAATGTATGTACTGAATGTCAAGGTTATCCGGCCAATAACTGTAAAGACATTTCACTCTGAAGCAAACATTTTCTACCTGCTTGTGGCACCAGATGAAAAGACAGAAGATGACCAAAACTCATCAGAATACATGAATACAATTATTACAGAAGAACATATCAGCCAAAATGGAAATACTTTAATTCACTGCCTTAACTGTTTTCACTTCACACCCAAGCTTCACTTAACTATGAAGCTTAATATTATAATCAAACTGATGTCATAAAACAACAATTAAGTAGCAAAAATGTCATGAGACTAAAGACAATAATCCAGCCAAAAATAAAGACATGTCTGTGTCTTTTTTAGTACCCTTATTCAGGTGTAGTGTGCAAGAAACAGGCAGGTCACATGCTGTGTTTTCTCCTATGGAAAATTCCACTGCAGCCATTTCCCACTGTCTCCTCGTCTATACATAAACACAAGAGGACAAGCTGCCCTTCCTCCCAACCTGCTGCAATGACCTGCCCTCTAGTTTCTTCTGTTTTTAAAAAAAAAAATTCCACAACACAAAAACACCAAAAAAACAACTGGTTGCAAGCTGTCAGTGTGATTTTTAGACGTCTGTAAACCAAGCAACTGAGCAACAAAGCAGTTGCCACAGGCTCACTTCCAGGCATCACCCAACACATTTAGCCCTCAGGTAGCAATTAGCTTAAAGCTAAGAGATTAGGCTGAGAGGACTGGGCAGCCTATCCCATGACTATCATATTACTGAGCAAAAATGCAGTTTGAATTATGTTGAAAATGACTATGACGTACAGCTGCAACTGTTCCAGCATTATCTTGTGTTTATATTCTACAAATCTGTACTTTAATCTCACAGTAGAGATAAAATGGTAACCTAGAGATAAACCTCAACATTGTGTTTAAAGATAGAAAAATGTGTGAATGTAAGTTTCCATGGCAACAAAGTTTTCAGTGGTAGGAATCTAAGTGCTATATGTAAACTGTTTCTCTGTGGGATTTCATTCAGGGTTTTTTTCCCCATTCATTTAAGAAGCTGAGTTATTGGATAAACCTTATTCTAAAACAGGCCTTTACTCAAATCAGAGCCACAAGTAAAGCTCTGGCCTACTGAGGCTTCCTCACTTCTGGTGGCCAGAAAGAGATGTCAACCTCTCTCCCCAGGAGCTCATGATTATCGGGATGGTGTAAACAGGCTTTAACTGTCTGGTCCTGCAGAAGGTTTCATGCTCTTCCACTGCTCAACATTTGATAGCAGACATGCTCCAAAAAAAGAGAAGAAAAGAGGCTGATAGCTAGAAAACATGGATGTAAAAGAGTATGACCTTAATGACATTAACTGATTTTTTTGGGCAGCGGAAACAAGATATATCATATTTTAAGTTGATATACCAACATGAACTTGTTGGTAAACAGTTGCTTATTTACAAGTCCAATACTCTTTTTGCTCCATATTTGGTATATATCAACTTGTGAGTAAAATATATGGCTCTTTAGGTACAAAATGTTCCACTATGTTCACCAGCTAGCTGCTAACTGTATCTTTTTGCTGTTCAATGGTGAGCAGCAAGCAGCACTTTTTTCTGCTGCTTGCTGTGGACAAAAACAACACTATCAATTATGGCCGCTTTAAAATTCAGCTCAGTAAATATTTTTCATTAGAAGGAAATGCATTTAGCATCATTATATCTCAAGGATACACACAATCTGACTTAATACTAACATAACCTTGTTCCCCAACCTGTAAAGAATCACAACCCTCCAGTAAGTACTGTGTCAGCCTTTCGACACAATATGAATACACACCTACATCTAATAATGTACATCCACTTATGTTTGGAAGTTTGACAATGCCAACGTGAGTCTGTTCATGTAGCACAGTGCCACCTTGTCCAAAGTTCACCAGTCACACGGGATCATCTGCCACCGTCTGTACTGTATGTCTATAGGCTCCCTACAAGTCCAAACATAAGCACATCTATATGCAGTGTGTGTTCGCCAGTTGGCAGCGGCTATTCTCGACTCTCCCCTCTAGATAGTCAAGAATAGCCGCTGCCAACTTGAGCTGGCTGAGCTTGCAGGAATGTCAACCTGTCACTGTTGTCACTGTGAACCAGCTCCCCCTGCACCCCTTTAAACATCCACCTACACACAGACACACATGAGCACCACCATGAACCCAGCACACACACTGATATGACGCACCTGCAACCAGCTGGTACTGGCTTTTCACAGTACACACACACCTTCTGTCTGGTTATTGGATACAGACTGAGGACATGGAAAATGGAGAATAAAGCCTGAGGGCAGCAGTATCCTTCATGTGACCTCGGTACTGAGCAAATAAACTTCTGACAGGAGATAAATGAAAAGCTCTCAGGTTAAAAGGATATCTTTTAATTATCCTTATTTTGCCAAAAGAGTGGATTAACTTCATCATAACAATTACAATGTGTAATCGCTAAAAATTAAACGGTATGCATAGAAAAACATGATGAATGAATGAATGGGTAAGCAGTCTGGTTTGTAGTATATTCATGTGTTCATGTAATGAGTACATTGACGCCTCCTGGGCTATCAGCACATACATGGGAATGTACACAGAAGCTACAGGTGGTGTTTCATATTGCTATCAGTAGTTATATGTGCATCTATAAACCTTCCCAGCAAGGTTCAAAGTTCAAGCTGAAGAAAAATCCACCTGAAAATCTGACTTAAACCATCTTTTTGTGATCCCGTTCATTTCAAGATATATAATATATATATAAATGTATTATGAAGTCTAAATGAATGTATACTGTACTGTATTTGCCACATAATTATCAAATACATAGCACCATTCTTGCATGGAAACATTTGTATCTAGGTTAGAAATGCTCAAGGCTGAATAATAATTTGCAGACATAGAACTGGGTCATCCTGCCCTCTTTATATTTTTACAAACCTACATATTATCTAAGAGTTTCAGCTGTGGAAATATTTTTCCAAGTCAGTTCCACATGCTTTCTCTGTGGCTGGTGTGTCACATCACTTAAAAAAAAGAGGTGCTATGTCATCGGTTAAGAGGTCAAGTAGCCTAAACCATTTACTCAAAACATGACATGTATACAGCACATAATTGCTTTTTATATAACACCTGTTTATACCGCCCCTTTTAAATCACCATGGAGAATTGCATTCCCCATCGTGCCATTACTAAACCCAACAGGTGATTGTGGCTGCAACTAGCATTTTTTTGTCATTGATATAATAAACTGATTATTTTCTTGAGCAATCAATTGGTCTATAAAATGTGAGACAATGGTGAAAATGCCTCTCCAACTATATAAAACAAAGTAAAAGCCAATTCCTCCAAATTAGGAAGCCTAAGCCACAAAATGTTAAACTTAAACTAGTTTCTGATTACTTTTCTATCAATTTACTATTTAATGAATTGGCTGTTCTAGTAAATGTTTTCCTTTCAGACTCAGAGTGTAACATGAATGCAAAACTTACAATATAAATAAGAGCCATTTAATGTGCACAATCAACAACAGGAACAAGCTGTTGCTACTAATCTGATTAGCCTGAAGCTCGTCCATCAATGTATGAACACTGTCAATACATAAAATGTCCAATTACTCACACTATTGAAACTAATTTATGTGTTCAGAAATGGTCAGAGGAGATTTAATGTTCCAGGTTGTGACACGGTCTCAACCCCTATACTTTCAGTGTATATTGCACAAACAAGACCCATGTTGTTACCATTATCTTAATGTGCTGTGTTAATTCAATGGCTTCTGAATATTGAATATTATTATAATATTATTTGCACTATTCTGTAACTTCCTGTGAATGAGTATGTCTTACCTGGACTTGCACATCTTCTGAGAGCTTGATGGGTCCTGAAAAAGCGAATGCAGGGTGTTTTGATAGCATGGCTGTTCTGCAGCTTCATGCAGGAAACCCCGCTGAACACAGGGGCCGAGCAGCTGGCCGCCACGACACGTAGGAGGCTCGCCATGGTGTACACACACACCCGACACACACACACACCAGGAGGAGCTCAACAGGACAGACGGCACTCCTCCTGTGGGAGAAAGATGAGAGACAGTTGAGAAAAAGGGCACCGAGAGAAAGAGTGGAGAGGGGGGTTGTGGGTAAAGAAGAACAACAACGGGATGAAAGTGTGTAAAAGTTAGTGAATGTCACTATCTCTACTCAACATTATCAACTACTTCCACACAAACAGATGCCCTTTTGAAAAGATATGCAAGTTGTGGCTTCAAGTTCTACAGAAATACGCTCTACCCTGTTCCCCTGTAACAAGCACACACATACGACCTATGTCATTCAGACACTTTCCTTCATGCATTTGTACCAAAATGCACACACGTATTTTGGCTGTTGGACCCACACTACAAAGACTCATTTTTTTCTGCCATTTTCATGCAAAGAAATATAATTTTATAATGAAGAAAGTGTATAATTTCAACACCTTTATATTAAAACAAATCATAGATGACCACGTCTTTAAACTGCTGCTAACTCAGTGACTGTGAGGCAGTAAACAGCATGTGAGACAGCATGTTTACTTTAAGGGGAGATAGTGGAACAGGGATAGACTGGGATAGCCTGGCTGACAGAGTGGGGCTCAAACTGGAATTGACTGGCAATAAAAAAACTTTGCACTGAAAAGGTGAAATGCAAACATCAATTTAAGAGCCACAAAAAGCCAAATAGAACAGCAACAATAAACACCTCTTCTCCCTAGTGCTTACATTAGAGCTGAAATGATTATTATTATTCAATTAGTCGATTTATCGTCAATAAAATTCATACAAAATCCATCAATCAAGTCATTTATCAAGTAAAAATGCACACAATGTGCTTGTTCCAGCTCTCTAATGTGAGGATGTGCTGCTTTTTTTTGTTTTATATCATTTTTAATTGAAAACCTTTGACTTATTTTACTATTTGAATGACTGATTGGCATTTTTGCAATTGGCACTATTATCTGATGTTACAAAGGCTAAAGCAGGACTAAAAACATTAAAAATGATTATTTTATTAATTGAATTATCATTAGTTGCAGCCCTACAGGGCATTCCCCACAACACAAATGAGCAGAAAATAATGATACATTACACCATCAAATGTTAGAGTCTTTAACTATATAAACTATATATATATATAAATCATCATGTAGTGGAGTCAAAGGATCAATAAATCTAATCAATCAAAGCACAAGCATAGCATAGGTCTGATTGTAAGCATTTTTTTAGAAAGTTTGAAACTAGGTTATTGATTAGGTTGTTGTCATTATGTTTTTAATTGATCAATTAATTATTTGTTTATAGATTATAGTGGAAAATGTCTTCAAAGACTTTCTATGTACAGTAGCTACACTGATATATAAAAGATGAAAGAAGCTCTTGAACCTGAGTAGGGCTGCAACTGGTGATTATTTTCAGTATCGATTCATCTATTGATTACTTTCTCAATTAATCGATTAGTTGTTTGGTCTAAGTTGTCAGAAAATGTTGATTACTGTTTCCCAAAACAATGAATCAAAACAAATGATTGCAATAAATTTCAACTTGGTTTTTAGCACTGTGAAATAAAAACCACACACAGCTGTTGCAGGCAGAGCAGCGATAGAGAGGGTTAGTTAGTTTCACTGCTGATTTATCTCATAACGACTTGTATGAGCTGTCACTTCATGTTAGACTTTGAGATTAAAAAAAACAAAAAACACCATCGACACAGATTCAGATAAGATATTGCGAAAACGCTGCAGCTCATTAAAGAGCCAGCTGAGGACGATCAGCTTGTTGTTTTTTTCTTCCTGATTCAATCAGAACATTTATGACTCAATAAGTTACCAATAAAACCTCATTTTCGATTCAGTCAATGACATGCTGTCATTCAGACTTAAAGCTGCAGTCTTAAAGATGTTGGACTGCTTGTTTTTTTGTGAAGCAGTTCCTCTATGAGTCAGATATCACCATTATTATAATCCCACTACACTTCTCCCCTCTAGCCTCGGGAGAAAGTAGAGAGGAGGAGGAGGAGGAGGAGGAGAGGAGGAAGCTAACACAGGCTAGCACGCTAGCTACCCACAAACACTCTGCTTCGTGCATAAAGGCTACGTGTGAATAAAAAAGCGTCCTGCACGTGCACACACACTCAAAGCGAAACAAAAGCATGGAGTAAAAATGAGAGTAGAGAGGTAAGAGGCGGTTTGAAAGGCGACTGACCTTTGCAGACAGTCCTGGCTTTGTGCAGCACAGGCAAACTTTCCGTCGACCCGGAAGATCTGTCACACGGGAGGTAGGACTATGATTGGATCCTTAATCAGATGCATCATATGACTTTTGATGTGCTGTCACTGACGGGACACGTAGAGGCTGCCTGCAGACGTGCTGTAGGCTATCTATAAAAAACATACTATATATCTCCCTGGCCTGAAAGCGACCTCCCTCTTATCATTTGACAGTAACATTATCATATTCACAGCTTATTATCATACCAAATTATCAAATACAAGCTGTGTTGGAAAATAAGCATATGCATGATTAGATGAGTAAATAGACAAACAGCTATACATTGCAGTTGCACGTATATTGATTAAAAATGATTCATGACCACATTGACTACGTCTTTTACTATATCAGAAATGGCGTCTCATTACTGAATCATATTTAAGATGTAACTCTCTATATTCCCACTATGTGGCTCTCTTTCACCATTTTATATTCAGCAATGCACTAGATGCAAAATATCAATATAGAGCCTAAGTAGCAAGTGTCTCAAACTTTTGACTGGTAATGTATCAATCTATTATTCATCTACAAATAAATGATGCATCAGAATATGCACACATATATGTTTCAGGTATGTCCAGATGAACGTGTTACTGCAGCCTGCAGGTTGGTATTGGTCAAAAAGTGGGCAATATCCAGGTTTTCAGTGTGCTAATTTGATTATTTACTATTTTATATCTTTCTGTTATCTACCAGCTCATAATTTTAAGGATCACGCAGGACTGCATGGAGCCCATACCAGTTCTTGATTGAGAGGTGATGATGGCAACCTCAGGGCTGATATATGTATCACAAAACAATTGACTTACAATCACATCTTCAGGCAATATGTCTCAAATGAACCCAACCTGCATGTCTTTGAACTGTAGGGGGAAACCTTGCACAGACAGACGAAGAAGGTGGAAACTAGTATTTTTTTTATAAGGGGACCGTTTTCAATACAAGGCCTCAGGATTAAAAAATAAGAGAGAAGTACTTATCTTAAAGCCCCTCATCATGTCAGTTGGTTTTGTGCTTTTAGTGATACATAACCCCACAACATTTTGATTAAATCAGAACAAACTGGTTTAGGGCCCTTGGAGCTCTGGCTGTCTTAAAATATTACAGCTGTTCTGAAAATAACAATTTTACTATATAACAATAATAATGTTAATGTTTTGACGTTCAAAGGAATAAAAGCTTTAGATACGTCCACAAACAGCATACAGTGGGTCATTGTCTGGACTTTCAGTTTCTGGGGGGAAGTAAGTGATGATTTATATATATATGTATAGCATTTTTTTAAAACAAAGGTTAAAAAGTGCTTCACATTAAAAGCAACAAGCAAACATGAAAATAACAAGTTTTATAGTTTCAGCACGGCGATGATATCAGTGAAATAAGAGAAAAAATGTTACTTCAAACAGCTGTTGTTTTATAAAGCTATGAGTCAATTTACAGGGGTCAAAGGGAACAATTGATGAGGAAGTGCGGAAATCTAGAGACATACTATTTTTTTATTACTGTAGATTAATGAAAAAGCACAAGCTGTAAAGGCTGGGAAAGAGTACTGTTTGATTTAGTGCCATTAAAGTTTTTCAGTTGAACTTGATAATCTAATAGTAAGAGAGGAGAAATATATATATTTAACAGATGTGCCCAAAAGCTTGTCTGCTGGACACTTGATTTTGAATATCTTTGGATATGAATTATTACAGGCATAAGATGTGTTAAATCTATTTTTAGGTACTTTTTTCACCAAAATGGTCCACAATTTTACAGTGTACTTTAAGAATCAAAAACTGTGGGCCTCCTCTCAGACAATGCTTGAGAAAAGTTAAACCAAATCACACTTATTTAGACTGCTCCATGTGATCTCCTTTTGATAACTAATGATTTTTTTTCCCATTTCCATTCACTGAGCCTTTCCTGAAACTGCTCTGGGGCCCCCTGGGGAAACCCGCCTCACACTTTAAAAACCTCTGATATATATTATAAAAGTGTCTTGTGATGGTGATGTAATGGTAATGTTTATTTTCTGTGATTACATGGTGTAAACCAATGTTATAATAGATGTTATTATCTGTTTCAATGTGTCCTATTCTTTTAGAAATAATGAAATAATAAAATGAAATGAAATATGGCCAACACAGTTTGAATTCAACTGTTGATCTCCAGCCCTATTTATATAGTATGAGTCACAGGTTTCTAACAAGCAGTGCTTTTTTAACTATATAACAATCTGCCACTAATTTATTTTCAGTTTCATTGCTTCTGAAAATGAGAAAATGATAACTGAGGACTCATTATTAAAGTACAACTGAGGTTTTAATTGTTAGGGAGATGGATGCTTCTGGATGCTGGATAACCTCCACGAGTCAAAGTACCAATGAAATATCACCAAGTAACTGATGATAAGCCTTTTTCCTCCTCTCAATTCTCATAAAATGTTTTTTTTTACAGCTGCCTTGTTCCTCCAGTGCTGATGTGTTTTACATTTTATGGGATGTGAAGGACTAATGGCATCTGCATTTCAGTGCTATTGAGAAATGAGATGTCGTTCCTTTTTCACTGTAAATCTTTTTAATGAAAAACTGGCATGAAGACACAACTTACGTGGACACGCATACAATAAAACAGGAGCAATAACTTCTTCGTCTGTTTTTGTTTATCCCTCTATTCACTCTGCAATAGCGCATCCATTCACTTACAGTACAGTGTAGACAGTATACTGTGTATGTATATATATAGTCTCTCTTTCACAATCATCTGGTTCTCCTTATCAGGCTCAAAGAGTGGAATGCATTGTTTCTACACCTGTTTCTCATTTTAGCATTTCACCCTAAAGACAACTCTAATTGCTACACTTTGCGCATCTTTGATGTTGTTTTTCCAATATTATATTTTCAATTTCTTCTTCTTCCTCAGTGATGTTGAGACTCTATACAACACATTTCATTTTGGGGTCAGGAAACAGGTGGAGGAGTGTGACCCCCTCCCCCCTAAAAGTCCCCCTTTTCAGTCATTTCCAACTTAATACAAGATTTTTCTCTTTTTTTCTTTTTCCTGTCTCTTATTTTGTTTAATTATCAAACAGTGTTTGTGCAAGAAACTATAATCTGCTACTTATAATGCAAAAAAGCAAACTTCTGTTCCTTCTGTTACGCCATACACGTATTGGCCGAGGTCTTATTTAGACACTTTATGACTGAAAAACTGATAATGTGATTTGTATATCAAAGGTCATAGAAGTCTAGACCTGTGGAATCTGATCTAGGTCAACATAAAGAAAAGCTTCAACAATAGACTCATGGTTCATATGGCGGTCACATATGAATTGTATTAGAGCAGACCTAGTAATTTGATTCTCAATGAATGCTGCTCCCATATTTTGCCTCATGCTGCTTTGTAGACGTTAAAGTCGCTCATTTACTCATAAAATCGAATTCAAGTCAACTCAATTATATAATTCAAAATACAGTTTAAATACAGTTTTTCAGTCTTTCGTGGAACAATAAGCACAGAGACTGAAACTGAAATCTGAAAGTATGTTCATTCCTATTAAGTGATTTCTGTCAGAATCAGGCTGTTTATAACATTGCACATCATCAAATGTATAGTTACATTAGGCCAAGTTTGTAGCCTTGTTTCTTGTAATGCTAGCTGTTTAGAATGACAATTTAACCTTTGTGTCGTCCTCCCGGGTCAAATTGACCCCGTCTGTTTTGACGGTTCCTTCTTTCCTCCCTTCCTTCCTTCCGTCTGTCCTTCCTCCCTCCCTCCTTCTCTCTTTCCTTCCTTCCTGCCTTTCCTTCCTCCCTTCCTTCTATCCTTCCTCCATCCCCCTTTCTTCCTTCCTTCTGTCCTTCCTTCCTACCTCTTTCTCTCTTTCTTTCCTTCCCTATTTCCTTCCTTCCTTCCTTCCTTTCCTTCCTACCTCCTTCTCTCTTTCTTTCCTTCCCTCTTTCCTTCCTTCCTTCCTTCCTTTCCTCCCTCCCTCCTTCTCTCTTTCTTTCTTTCTTCTCTCTTTCCTCCCTTCCTTCTTTCCTTCCTCCCTCCCTCCTTCTTTCCTTCCCTCTTTCCTTCCTTCCTTCCTTTCCTCCCTCCCTCCTTCTCTCTTTCTTCCTTTCCTCTCTCTTTCCTCCCTTCCTTCTTTCCTGCCTCCATCCCCCTTTCTTCCTTCCTTCTATCCTTCCTTCCTCCCTCCCTCCTTCTTTCCTTCCCTCCTTCCTTCCTTCCTTCCTTCCTTCCTTCCTTCCTTCCTTCCTTCCTTCCTTCCTTTCCTTCCTCCCTTCCTTCTTTCCTTCCTCCTCCCTCCTTCTTTCCTTCCTTCCCTTCCTTCCTTGACTCGAGGACAACAGGAGGGTTAAAGCTTGATTAGTGTAAGTGAAATCTCGTGTTAGGCTTTGGATTAGTATGGTTAAAATGTGAAAACTTCTGATGGTTTTTTTATAAGTAGGCAGAAAGTCACATCCGTGGACACAAATTTTGAGTCAGATTCACCACTTTGAACCGGTGTTATCTTTTCTAGACTGCAATGTCTGTTAGCCTGCAGGGTAATATATGGTTGCTGTCATTCCCCCTTACTTAAATACTTTAACCTCTGCTGAACAAATAGCACTGGGCTGAACTCCTGAAAAAGGTAATAAAAGTGAGGGCTCAGAGGGGGATCTCAACACTTTGTTTTTGTTCCACCATGTGTGATGCAGCTTGCAATAGTTTGTGATTGGTAACAGTGACAAAGTTCTGTGCCAGTGTCTGATATAAAAGTGACAAATGTTAAAATCTGAATTGTCAGATATAATAAATCTTTACCTGATGTTACGGGGAAAGTAAATTATTGTTTTACTGGTCCGTCTCTTCTTGTCTCTTCACATGCTCCACTCTAGAGAGGCCAGAGGTCAGGATCAGCTTCAAAAACAGCACCAGTGAAGGAGGTCTCTGCAGCCGTGCCTTCTTGATCAAAGACACTGTTCTGTTAATAATGGACAACAGTCAGATAGGAGACAGCCTGAGAAACACAGAGAATATGTGTGTGTGGGAGAGAGAGAGAGAGAGAGAGAGAGAGAGAGAGAGAGAGAGAGAGAGAGAGAGAGAGAGAGAGAGAGAGAGAGAGAGAGAGAGAGAGAGAGAGAGAGAGAGAGAGAGAGAGAGAGAGAGAGAGAGAGAGAGAGAGAGAGAGAGACTTTTCAGCAAGAAACTGCTTTGAAGTCGAAGAAAATTCCAAATTCCAGGAGTTTCCTGTTAACGAGCCTGGTGTATAATGTGAACCAGGAGTGTGCGTCTGTGTCTGTGCGCAAGGAGAGGAGAGTCTCCCCTGTCAGTCTCTCTCTGCTGCAGAGGGGTAAACATCACTGCAGTCTTTGCCGTCTTTTATTTTCAGATACATTCACTATTTGGTCCACCTGTTTTGTTTAAGGATACACAATGCTTCAGCCTTCAGTGAGGTTTTGAATTTGGTTTCAAATTATGGAGATTTCACAACTGGGAGTTTTGTTACTTTTGAGCTTTTTAACTCACTTTTAAACAGCCAGTGAATCCATCTCGCCCCAGGCTGTTTCAGATGCAACACTGCTGCCTATGACTTTGCAAATGTATTGTTTGACCAGAGGAGGATTTGTGAGCTCCTAACCAGCTCCAGCTGATCTGCAAACCAAAAAAAATCAACCTGAGAATCAGCAAGGATGGAGGTGCATTGCTATAACTCACACTGGCCACTGCTGTTGTTTGCTGCTCTGTGGAGCCTCAGCTACCCGAGTTTGCTGACTGCCTGGCCAGGTATCGGTCGAAGCAAGCCCAAAGATCAGTCAGACCCTAATGTAAGGGACTGGGGAGACTATTCAGACCTCCCTCCAGGAATTGAGCAGGGACTAGGGCTGGACGAAGACAGAGAATATGGAAGCCACAAAGGAGGTGGAGAGACATCATCGAGCTTGGCTCCGGAGCTGGATTTCCTTGCTGACTTTGCAGGCGAGAGAAATGAACCAATTAGCTGATATATCTTTAGTATTTGTCTGTCTACCTACCTTCACATACCCCTCTTCTTCCAACCAGGTAAAAAGCGGTTGTGGGTGATAACAGCGCCCTCACACAATGACAATTACCTTCGTATGATGGAGAAACAGCTGGAGGACATGGAGCAGGTACTGTGTTTATAGAGCTTTATCAAACATAGCACCGGGAAATGCAATATTTACTCTTTAGAAAGAAGAGTGTTTTCCAAAGTTGTTTCATTTGATTTGAAAAAAATATAAATTACATTGGAACTTCACACTCTCTCTGTCTCACATAGAAAGGGCTGAACTGTCATCTGGCAGAAAGGGACACCTTCATCATCACCATCAT
The DNA here is from genome assembly GCF_963691925.1 of Scomber scombrus. Classification (NCBI taxonomy): domain Eukaryota; kingdom Metazoa; phylum Chordata; class Actinopteri; order Scombriformes; family Scombridae; genus Scomber; species Scomber scombrus. Next base: position 5,181,731 of record NC_084984.1, read on the forward strand.
CCAGAACGCCATGATGGAAGGTAGGATCCAGAAGACAACTTTCCAAGGAGATGCAACAGTAGAGAACCTCGACCCTGACACAGTTACTAAACTGCTGCACTACCTGGATCTCACCAGTCAGGTAACCAGTGTGCCATACAATACAGTTTGACTCATTACAGTCTCTATTTCCTTTTTGGTTTACTTTTTCTTGACATGTGCCTTTTATTCAACATGAAATCATTTCAGGATCAAGCATTCACCATGCTGGTTATGAAGAAAAACCTACTGGTCAGTGAGCGGTTCCCCTATCCAGTCCGTGTGGAAGCGATCTTGGAGCTCATTGATCAGTTCCCCATGAGGAAGCTGGAGAAGATGACCAGGAAAGGATCCAATTTGAGGTTTCATTATAACACTTTGTCCCTCACTGTAATAATGAAAAACTAAGGAGGTTTTTATAGGGTCATTCAGTTTGCTTTACATGTAAGTGGATGCAGTTTGACTATTTTTTTAGGTTCAATTACTGAATTTTCAAATAATAATGAAAAAGGAAAAAGAAGCAGAAATATCTGCTATAATCAATTATCCATGTTATGTGTTGCTATGAGTGTATTATTGGTAAAAAAAAAACTTTCTCCTCTCTCTTCGTCATTGTATTGGGGGAATTTTGCAAAAAAAACAGGCAGCATGGACCAGAGTTCCCTAAAAGTTTTCTAAATTTAAACTGCTGGGAAATTTGTGACTCTATTTTTATGTCTATCACTCACAAGCAGTTGAGTCAGTGATTTTCATCTCACAGTGTGTCGTATGTCAATATTTTTTTAGATGGGAGAAAACGATCCACTATTTCACAAGAAAAAAAAATGAGAGAGAGATTAGAGAAATAACAACTCTGTATGACCTCCGCACTGAATATCAGTTTGGATGACGTTACTGAGAAAACATCTACACAAATCCACTTTAGACAGAATTATATTTAATGCTCTTTTACCAGGTGTAAAACCACCAAAAAGGTTTTGGTGAAAAAGAAGAAAATGAGGAGGAAGATGGTGCTGAGCCCTCAGAGGCGAGGGAATGTGACTTCTATGGTGGCCACACAAAGAAAACCTCCCATAGACAAAAAAGCTGCCCTAAAGAGCAAGATCCAGGATATACTGAATGGACGGTCGAGGTTTGTCATCCGGAAGGAGCCAGCTGTGGGGTCAACAAGGGGAAAATATTCAACCAGTGGTGGTCGAACCTCATCTAATGGACAAGAAAAACAAAATACACACAATACTCTGTCTGTGTCCAGGAGCAATGAGGAAGTGAAGAAAGACAGGTGCTGTCTTTTCATATTTTTCTGAGAAATAGTGTGGATGTTTTTAATTATTTATTTCAAAAGCATACTTAGATTCTGTGTTCACATCTGGTATGTCATGCCTCTCCATGCCCTAACACCAGATGAGAATTTTCTGTAATGTATTGCAGGCATGACTCCCCTGTGGAAGAAGGAAAGAAAAGACATGGATCGAAAAACAGTGAGGATACGACAGAGAATGTAAAGGAAGACACACAGGAAAAACAGAGCTCTAAGAAAAAGGGGAAAGGGAAAAAAGGAAAGAAAGGGAAAGGAAGAGGGAAAAAGTCCAACAGAGAGGCAAGTGAGAAGGATAAAACAGCCCTAAAAGAGTTTATGGACAATTTAAAGGGGACAAGAAGGTTGATGGTAAGAACCTTCCCTTTCTTTTTTCGCATTCAGCAACATTTTAAATCCCTGCAAACACTGGATTTTTCAAGATATTAAAGTATTTAATGATGATGTTCTTATGATCCGTCTGTAGCTGATCTCGACACCCAGCAGAGAAGCAACACTGTACCTTCAGCAAAAAGAGGAGAGCGAGAAGCTACACTGCGACCTCGCTATGAGGAAGATCACTGTGGCAACCATTGTGGGCGAAGGCAGCGATACCACACTCACGTTACGACATCACCAGCTTGGTAGGAAGTGTTTGTTCATTTCATTCTGTATGTTTGAATATTTGCAAAAAAATTTGGTTAGGTTCTTTCTAGGGTTGATTCAATCGGAACATCTTGCACAGATATTTTGTTTTTACAGATGCAAATACTGTCAGAATACTCTGTGCATTTTTACTGAGGCGTGACCAAAGCAAATATGGTGCTTCCACGTGATGTACGACTGTTAGAAAAGTGAATTTATTCACCACTGCATTCGTAAAGGATCATGCTGGTGTCTTTGCACACCTGATCCTGCTACTGTATTAGATTTACAGCAAAGACATGTGCTGCAGCTGCTTTGTAAGTATGTTACCGACAATTGTTGTGCTGTGGGCACTTCTGACTTCAAAGACTTCAGAGTTAGCAGCTGGACAACAGCCTTTTTAATGGAGGAATTCAACTTGTCAGTTTCATGATGATGTCCATGTTTGCCTGCAGCTCTTTCATGGTTCAGCTCTTTCATGGTTTTCCCAGTTTTATTTTTTCACACATGCATATTAACACCAGACGCTGATGAAAAGCACTGTTTGATATTTGTTTCTTTTCCGACTCATATCCAAGTCTGAGTTTGGCACACACTGCTCAGGAGGAGCATCTCAATTAGAGCCATTCTTTTCACTGATTTGCTGAAAATAATCACTCTAATATTGACAGATTTGTGTTGTTGTGGTTATACTAGCTTGCATTAAACTGTAAGGTGCTCCTGTTGTATTATCTGCTCTCTCTTTATACACACACATGAATTCATGTATTACATATATGTGTGTGTTTCAGAGTCAGAGCCTCCACTCAGCGGCCTACCAGAGAACTTCTCAGATTCAGGTCTGATCTCCCTGTTGAGAGCAGAGCTGGGTCTGTCATCCCCTGACCTCTTTTCCATGACTGTCACAGACTACGACATCAAGCCCAATGTTTGTATTTGTTCTTTTATTTGGGTTTTGATACGTGTGCATGCCACATCCAGCAACAATCTTTCTCATGTTCACACCTAACATAAGTCTAGTTTACAGCTGCTTTGAGTGACGAGAACAACATTCACCTACTCACAAGGCAAGATTTTTCAAGAGAGCGTAGATGTCAAACAGGCAACATTTCTTTCAAACAAAATGTCAAAGAATCCAGCATTATTTGGTCTAACTAGCCTTTTGCTTTTTACCAAATACAAGCACATAATGAATTGATCCCCTATTATAATCCAGCTGTGCTGCAGTTGTGTTTTTAATAGTTTGTTGTTGTCTTGTGCTGTCAGAAATTGTTGCAGATGTTAGCTTATAAAGACCACATGCAATACTGGGAAAAAACACAAACACACTCAACTTTAACAGACTTATTTTGGTGTTTTTATGGTTTCCCTGCAGAGAGTGTTTGAAGCTCCTCCATCAAGCCCTGCACTGTTTGAGTACATTGACAACTTTCCCTCAAGGCGCGTAGAAAAAGAGAAAGAAAGGAAAAGTCCTCCCACCTGCTTTAAAGACAAGCAACAGCCTGAAGCCGAGAATTCACTACTCAGGTAAAGTACTACAAATCACTACTCACTGTTATCTATTTTCCTTGAGGCAAACGGTGTCTGGAGCCTCTTTAGAAGTATTAAAAAAAAAGTCTGTTCCCTAACACTCAAAATGTCCTGATGTTACATAACTATAACAGAATGAAATTACACATTATTCTTCCTTTTCTCCGCAATATGAAATCTGAATTAGACAGTTTGCCACAGTAAACGTTTGTGCCTTAAAGCCTTACAATAAAAAAGACAATTAAATTAAATTAAAAAAGAAAAGAAACTCCAAACTGCCCATAGGAATGCTTGAATGCTATTTTCAATGACTGAATGAAAGAGTGTGACTGATCAATTTAGCAGCCAAACTTAAATTAGCCTTTTTATTGGCATCTAGGTTCATGTCTAAGAGGAGACTGCTACTCGTCTCTGCTCCCTCTGAGGATGACTACTCTTTCCAGCAGCAGCTGACTGCTCTCAATGGACAGGAGTGTCACCTGGGTTAGTAACACATCACATTTACATCTACTGAACAATACACTGTCTGTCTGCTGAAGTTTTTGGTGCTATAAGGAAATGTTTTGAAAAGAGTCACGTTTCCCCTCTGACCTTACTTAGAACTGAATATAAAAAGGTCACAAATGTAAACTATTACAAACTAAACTCTACTACTACAAGTAGACCGATACCTGGACATGATTTAGACTCAATACCTGAACATTTTTACAACCCAAAATATCAAAGTATAGAAGAAATAGAAAGAAAAGCACTTCATTTGAATCTGCAAACTGTTTGTTGTTCCTTTCAAGCTCTTACTGTTAAAATGTCTTCCCCCAGGCATTCGCCACTTTGCCATGTTGAAGCTGATTGGGGTTGGAGACAAAGCCTCAGGGACTGTTGAGTTATTTCCCCTCAATGGTAAGTCACAGTCATGTGGGACAGTCCAGGTGTATGGGACAGTGATGGAAAGCAGCAACTAAAAACTAAAACACAGAAACGTTTTTAGAGGAAACACATCATGCTTTTTGCACTTTTCTGTTATTTTTATATTGTTATGATGTTAGATGGCTATGTTAAACATGTACAAGTGTCTAAAACCTGAGGTGATAGCATATAACATGTTTTTTAAGGCCAGTGTGCATCATGTGACAGATCCAGAAGTTGAGCTGTATTTCTCAGATTTTGTATGTCTTTTAATATCCCCTTCTTCTGTGTTTTGTCAAGTGCATTACTTAGTTTTCAATGTGTCATCTGTCCAGGTCGTAGTCAGAGTGAGGTTGAGCCGTTGTCCCGCGACATGGTCAACAATCTGAAAGAACAGCTGAAGATCAGTAAGGATTATTTCAGCATGCTGGTGGTGGGGAAGGACAGCGATGTCAAGGCATGGTTCCCGTCACCCATGTGGTCTTTGGATAACATCTACGACCTGGTGGATTCCATGGAGCTTCGCCTGCAGGAGGAGAAGCTGCAGAGGAGGCTGGGGATCTACTGCCCTGAGGACAGAGGAATAGGAGGGAATGAGGGGGGACATTATGGTGGCTATGATGACGATGGGGCAGAGGACGCATACTCGTATCACCGGTCAGAAGAATGATGAGAAAGGTGCAGGAAGAAGAAGAGCTATCTAAATTCTTAAGATGAGACACCCAAAACATGAACACTTGGATTACACATAAGCAAGCTATTAAACAGTGACCTCAAAAACGTTTTGATTGTTGGATTCCACATTAATAAGATGGATGTTCTATGTTTGAAGGGAAGGTGGAGCAGAAAATAGTGGAATGGTTTCATTCAAGAAAGTCTTGATGTCTCTCTGCATAAGTGCAGATTGCCAAGTTTCTGCTTTTTGGCAACACTTCTGTCCGATCTTTTTCAAACACATTCACTCTGTAAAGTACACAAATGGAAAGTTCCTGTTTTGAAATATTGTGATGTTGAAGTTGAAACTGTATTTAGACAAAACAAATGTTCTTTTCTTTAGCTCTGAGCTAAACATCTGGTCCTGGTCTTTTTAAGGAGCTGCAGTCTGCTGACACCTCAGGGTTAGTAAAACAAAGAGTTGTTGATGCTGGACTCTTTGCATGCCCAAGGAGAAGCTTTTTTAACAGCTCTTTAAACAGCGAGATTTAACGTCTCTGCAAAAGCTTTCAACTGTTGAAAAAACATGCTATGAATGCAGGCAAGCATGGCACCAGAATTTCCACTCCATCACCTTAATTCAACTGTCCTATTAGTTGCTACCAGTACATCAAATACCATACAGTACAAACAAACACACAAACATCATTTTGAATTTCATTTTAATTTCATGTTTCTTTCATTAAGAATACAATAACTTTTCGAAGATACTCACATGGATCTTGACCAATCCAAAATCTAGTAAAGAGTGACTATGAGATGACACCACTGGAAACCTCCTGAAGCAAAGCTTAATATAATCATCAAGATAGGGAGATATGCAGACTGAGTTCAGGGGAATCTGTGTCAAAAACAAGAACACCACACATAAATGTAGGTTATAATTTCTGCAAACGTAACAGCATCTTAATAAAGAGAGAGAATTCTGCGAACCTTTAAGAAGTGCATACAATCCAAAGTTTAGGGGATATTTTCTTAAATTTGATTTACTTGTGGAGCGATCTGTTTTGAATAAATTTTTGTCAATTGTAAATTGGTGCAACGTGTCCAAATGTGCCTGTATGATGAAAATGGGAAAATAATACAATAATCCCGTCAAGTGTTGATGCCAAAAATCAGTCTCAAGTTAAAGCGACAGACTGAAGACTGATGTGTGGAATGTGTTGGTAAGTAAGTGAAAGCATGACCTGGGTTAAAGTTTTGCAGCAGTATGTGAAAGAAGTGGGGCAGAGAAGGAATGTAGGGATATAGAGATGAAATATGACAAAACAAAAGGCTAAAATATATCAAAGAGAGAAAAAAAGCACATCCTGAAAAAAAACAACAACTTGCGATTTACATCCTTAAGTATGAGCAGCTCCACTGTGCTTGACTGCTACTGACACTCAAAGAGCTACACAGAAAGCTAAAGAAGGTGAAAGGTTAAATGTGAGTAAAGGCTTAACAAGAAGAAGAAGTTGGGCATTGGAGTGAAATAGAAAGTTGAACTGTCACTTGTTGTTGAGTTGGCATGTTTGCATGATGAACCATCAACAGACCCAAAAAAATGGCAGAGTGGCAGATTAGAGACTTCAGACTGAGTCATGTTATTAATGACACATTTAGACAAAGCTGAAGTCTGTCTTAATCATCCTGAAAACTAAAGAGTCACCAAAAACATTTATGTTTATATTCTTATCAACAAAACAGCAGTGACATGTTTTGTTATCGTATTTTCCTCTTTTTTTAAGCTTTACCGATAGCCTTTCAAGAGTAAAAGTCATCTGACCCTTGCTGTGAGTGATAAATATGTCTGAGGGTCTCACGTTGCTAAAATTAGTTATTTAAATTAATTTTTAAAAAAGGGGGAAATATCATGCTCATTGTAAGGTTTATATTTATGTTCTAGGACTCTACTTAAATATTTTTGCATGATTTACAGTGGTAAAAAAAATCCTTATTTATCTTATACTGACCCTTTACACAGCCCCTCAGTGCAGTCTCTGTTTGAAACAGGTCGTTTTAGCTCCTGTCTCTTTAAACGCCCCCCTCCCCATGAGCCCAATCCATCCTGATTGGCTAGCTTCCAGAGGCTACGTAAACAAAAAATAGTAGTATTTCTTTTTTTTTCTTGCACTTTATTCAAAATGGCAACTTCTCAAATACATCTGTACATGCTCATTCAAAATCAGATATGAAACATGCTAGTGGACAATGTGAACAAGACATGGAAAAACCTTAGCACAAAGGCTATGGAACGGACATCCATTTGTGGGCTCACACGACCAATCTGACGTCAGTTTGATGGGGAAGTAGAGATAACTTTGCAAATGAAGCATTCAGAGCCGGCAGAAGCCTGGACTTTTGACTTTAAGGCAGCATTTTTGCATTTGGTACTTTGACCATGTTTAAGATTGACATCCGGCACTGTAACAGTATTTAAACAGAAATTCACAAAAAAAAACATGTTATGTCCCCTTTAACATTAATTTAAGATTTTATTTGCAACTATTTTTTGCATTTGGTTGATTAATTTGATTTGCAGGATCACCTTTTTTTGAGTTATGAATTGATCAGATAACAAATGGCCACAGATGAAGCTTAGCTGCAATTGTTTTTTGTCCACTTTTTCTTCTTTCTTTAAAAAAAAAAAAAATTATTCATATCAGGGACCATGTACATAATATATTAATATCAAAAAAGAGAAAATATGCTTTCTACCAGATTTAGCTACCAGGTAATTTCCATCTTCAGTCCCTGGGCAGGTATAAAGGAAACAATAAAACACAGAGTAAAACCCACTTCTTATACAGCAAAGAAACCATTTTACATTTTTCTATAAACAAGCTCTGAAAGAGTACAAAATCAGAATGCCTGTGACCATCATTGAGAAGAATTATGTACAGTACAACTCACCCTGATTTACTTTCCCTCCTAACTTTACACAACTTGTTTTTATGACATAAAGATAATGCTAGCAGCAATGACATCCACTAGGGGGACTGTTCAGCTATCTTAGGTTTACTAAGGTACAATAAGGTGAGCTTGTACATCCCTGATAAATTAATTATTGAGAGATTTTCAACACTGACCTTAAGTCATTTACAATGTATGGTTCATGTAATGAGCTCTGATTGCCTTTAATTCTTTGTAATTCTTCTCATTTTTAAATTCTATACTTAAAAAAATTGTTTCTCATGCAGATAATTATTGTAATGTCCAATACTGTCTCATGGGTGTTTTTGTCTTATGATATCTTTGCTTACCAAATCACTTTATCAGTATTAAAGTGTTGAATATGGTTGCTAAGAAACCATTATATTTTCTTTCTTCTTTTTTTTTTTTTTTTTTGTTGACCAGGCATGGAGGGCGTGACCATTAGTTGTTGAGCACAGAGGGGAAACTGCAGGGAGTTTGCCAGGGATAGGCAAATCCATGAGATGGAAACACAGAGATAAGAGAGGCTGTGCAGACTCACACTCACACAAAGCACACATACTACTAAGAGAGGAAGTAGTCAGTTGTGGACAAGGCCTATGTCACCAACAGAGCTAGAGTATACACCCCCCCCCCCCCCCCCCCCCCCCCCCACGTACCAACACGCAGCCTCACACACTCAATGCTTTGTCACACTCTTTGTCATTCACTATCTCTGCACCTTTCTCTCTTCGACAGTTACAGAGACTCACACAGATAAACTGAGCAAACCGACTGTCCACGACCTTATCCACCAACCATTCGGACATACAGAGGCAGCTTGTTGTCCTCAACATGGTGAGTACATTTTATCTCTATATTGAAACTATTGACATAATCACCTTCTAGATAAGAAAACTATAGTGCCAGGTATTCTGGGGTCTGTGAACGAAAGCTGCTATTGGAAATCTATGTTAGGATCATTTTTAACACTTATTATACGTTGATATATGGGACTATTTATGTGTAACAATACCTACATGTCATCATCCATTCTTGTACACATGATTCTGACATTGCTGTGTCTTTGGGCAAGTTACTGCATGTGTGATTAGAGAGGAAATATATTTTGGTTTTACTCTTGCAATCGACACCTCACGTAGAAACTCACTTTGGTGATTTGTATTTATAGCATTTAGGACCCTGTGAGATTATATTGATAAGTCGGTGCTTGATACTCAAGACATTTTTGGCCACATTTTCCCATGTATAATGTATAAACAGGAGAAGTCACCATTAGGTTTGGTTTTGTGTCAACTATATTGTGCAAGACAACTTTGGTGTCCGCTTTTCATCACACTGGAAATAGAAATTGTGGTTCCTCTTTGCTTTGACCAGATGATCCCACTCTCTTCTCTTTCATTTCTCAGCAGGTCATTGGACTTTGAAATCTAATTGCCCATACAACTGCATTTTTATTTGTATTTACATTAGCAGGGACACTAGCATAACATTTAAGCGGCTGCAGTCTACATTACCAACATATTAATAGAGTGGTTGTCACTTGTTCCCCTCAGTTTCAACACGCTCTTTTTTCATAAGTGTCCACTAAAACAACTCAATCCATAATCACCCAGAATATACAATCAGTTGCCAGTTTATTAGGTGTGTTGTGTTAAAACTAAGGCATTATAATTTAACAGCTCTGCAGTAAATCCTGCCTTTATGAAGGCTATAATGTGTTTGTTGAAACTACTTTCCTTCATCATCATTTTGAGGATGTAGTGTGTGGGGCTGTTGAGTTGTATTACATTATTCGTAGAGTTATTTCCAGGATTTGACAACATTTTTAGGTTTTCACAAAATTGCAACTGCACACATATTTAGAGAAGCAGTAATTGCGAACGTCTGGTGCAGAACAGCTTGAGTAATCTTTAGTTTACTGTGGTTGAGAAACAGAAGTGAGATGAGGGAACTTTCCTCTGTTTCTCTTCTGAATGTATATTAAGCTGCATATCAGGCCTACTGTTAACGCCGTTACAGTTTGCCACCTCTGCATGATGTTACTGGCACCATGAAAGTGATACTCCACCCAAAATCTTCTGGGCACCAAATACATAACTTCCGTTAGCTAGAAAGGCAGTTTCAGTTGTTACAAAAATAAACAGTATTTTCCTTCACAACAAAGAATACAGATGCGACTAGCTTGACTGCTAGCACGTTTAGCAAATGTGTGATGGTTACAATGGATACGGATTTTTTTTTTATTATAGAGGAATAAAACATTTATAAAACAATTCCTGCAACATTATCCACCTCTCTGTCCATTCATAATCCCAGTATTCCTTATATTTTTGCTAAATGTGTGTAAATAAACATCTGGGTCACACTAATGCCCATATAAAGCTCCAAAGCTCTAAACTGTAGCAGCCAAATTGGATTAAGGACACATTTTACATATTGTCAGTATAGTTTATCTGGAGGTTTGTTACTAATGTTATCCACATACAGTAATTGCTTTTTGAAGTCATATAAGCATCCCTTCTAAAACATATGATAATAAACTAGTAATTGTCCTGCTGTAAATACAGTTTTAAAGAAACTACCACTGAGTGCAATATACACTAGATCTGATGTTCACTGTGGTTTATCTTTAGCTGTTCCCTCCGTTGTTCGTTTTTTCCTAACTTTACTGCTGTAGGAATAGCAGCGGCTATGTGTCCTCATACTCTTATCTCCACTTCCTGGTATGGTGTCTCTGACTCCAGTCAAACCAGCCTCATTAAAACGGGTGTGGCTGCTCCATTATGACACTTTGTGTCAGCTGCTGCGCTGCTTGTGTGTTACACGTGATGTTACATAATACACGAATTTGGTTCCAGATCTCATATTTACATCACCCAAAGAAACGTAATATTTGCCATATTAAAAAATTACTTCTCACTGTGAGCAAGAATACCTGAACAGAACCGTTGCTATTGGTTGCAAATACAGCTTTGAAAAGTCTCCAGATATTAAGTGAAAATATTTGCCATGTTTACAAGAGTATTATGAGGAGCTGGTTTATGTTTTATGACATAATTCTATTTTCTATTACTTCCTTTTTGTCAATATATGCAGTTCAAAACCAACAAGATAAAACTGATTAATTATTTACTTGATTATTTGAACTAGACACCAGCCGTGGGTGGTTTAGACATTTGTAATGGTACAGATGAGTTGTGTTATGTTGGTGACACACACACACACACACACACACATTCACACATCGATAGCTACCATGCAAGTTGCAAGCCTCGGCATTTGGAGCACTATGGGGTTTAGACATGACTGAACCATCAGCCTTTGCGATTAATGGTAAACCTATTCTACCTTCTGAGCCGCGGCCAGGCAGAGCAGAGGGAGAGAGGGGGAAGTCCTGGTAAATTTGAAAGACAATGATATGATTATTCGCACAGAGCCTATATGCATATTTTATTTTGTTTTTTGTATATGATTGATTTGTGAGTGGCCTCTGGAAAAGTTTTGAAACACATTGCCAGTGAAATGTGCAAAAACCTTTCAGTTTAATGAAAGGTGCATCTTGTTTTCCCTTATTTCTTTTATGCTACATCCAGCAGTGTGTTTCTATTATGCTTCCTGCTGAAGTTATGTTATTCTGCCATGTAAATAATATCCTAATTTTACTATTAAGTATTATTATTAACTCTACTTCTGGTCCTCTTCCACTCTGTCAAGGATAACAAGGCCGATGTGAGGTCCATCATGGCTCGCTTCCAAACGAGTGGGGCGAGCACTGATGACAGTTCCTCCACACCGCCCATACGAGCCAAACCACAACTGCACCCTACCCTCTCCTCCGGCCCACCTATACAACCAAAGAAACCTGTCTTGGAGAGCCTCTCTGGCAGTGCGATAAATACACCTCCTAAACCCTCTTTCCTAAAAAACACACCATCCAGTAAAAGTGACACAGATGCAGTTGAACCAAACAGAGCAAAAGCCCTGGCTAGCAGATTTGGAAACAGCCAGGATGACACCAACACCAACAACAAACCTTTCATTAATAAACTGCACACACCTTTGAAGCCACCTTTTTCACATGGTGTTGAAGCTAAAGACCCTGTACATAAGCCTCCATTTCACAAGCCCCCCCTTAGCTCCACCATGTCCGACGCCAAACCTGCCTTTCCTAAACCATCTCCAGCAATCGGCACCAAGCCCAGCTGGGTGAAGCAAGACAATAGTGGGGGTGCACCATCCAACACTAGCTTCACACCACCCAAAGTACCACCTTTACAACAAAAACTGAGCAGTGGCCTCGGAAAGCTACGGCAGCAAAATGAAGAAATTGGAGCAGCTAACATGGACACTGCGAACAAAACTTCACCTCCAACAAGTTACAATTTTAAGCCCCCTCCAGCCCTCAGGACTGCTCAGAATATCTTCAACAAGGAGGACAAGACAGAGCAGTCAGATAGTGGCATGAAAGCAGATGGAGGCTACAAACCGCCTGTCACTGCTAGTAAGTCCATCCCTCCGAAACCTCCTGCCAGTAAAAAGCCTAGCATTAAGAAACCTGCATCTCAGGCTGGCAGCATTAATGGTGACACCACTTCAGGCCCCAAGTCTAATCCTCTCCCCAACAGTTTAGCATTGGGCCCTGCTCCTGCTAAACCTAACCGACCTCCCAAAGTCAACCTGGAAAGTTTCAGAAGAGGTGCTAAGGCCTCTGATGATGGTAAGTTGTCCTGGCACTAATAGCTTTGTTTGTTTAGTAGTGACACAATAGAACAAATATGAACAAAAGTATTGCTTGTATTATTGTTTTGTATTGAGATGTAACAACCAATCCAAGGAATGAGTGGAAATTAGTATTTATATAAATAACATCAATTTTCAATATGGTGAAATACATTGCAAAAATGTATGTATATTTGAGTGTAATCACAGGCATGACCAAAATAATAACAGTTAACGCTTGTGTGTTGACTCACATAGTGGTTTGAGTGTCTCAGAAATGTGTGACCACTCTGTCAGAGTGCTAATTAAACTTCAGCAAGCATTCTCACTTTTATCTTTGCAGGCTGTAGAGGGCTACAGGAAAGCTACAGTATGTTACAGTGGCCCTTTACTCATTAACCCAGTTACACATACAGTATCTTCCAAAAATCACAAAGTCTTTGGGCGGATCCTGTATCGGTATTGCCGGATCAATTCTGGTGAACAGTCCAAAGAATAAAGCCAGGGCTTCACAGTTGGTATAAACAGAAACAGATTAGAGACACTAAATACTCTGAGGCTTTGATTTATGTCTATGTAATTTGTGGTTACAAAAAAAGTGTGACCAAAAGTGACCAAAGCGCTTTAGCTACCATAAAGCTTTAAGGACGTGTTCTCAGTGGTCTTCCTGGACATTTGGGGGTTTTAATTGCCTCAGGAAGAGGTTCCATAGTTACAAACAAATTACACTTTTTGTGTTTCAGGTTTTTACTTATTTATTATGATCAATATGCCTAAAATTGATTGTCTTAGTTTTTTTCACCACAGTCATTTTCCTTGCATTGTGTGAGTCTTTGAAGCAGCATTTAGAGCTTTGTGTAGGAAGATAAAAGATTTACAGAGAATGCAGTTGTTAAGCAAATGTCATGCAATCTTGTAGTTGCAGATGAAAATGTCCTATGGTTACACTGGGGACAATTTAGACACATGACGCCAGTTTTTCTAACATCCTGGCCATGGCCCTGGTTACTGAGAAGTGAATATGTCATTTGTCCTTAAGTTACTCCTGCAAAAGAGATCTTGACCTCACTGACACATCTGAATGAGTAAAGCTCAATTAACAAACTGAACACCATCACTTTCGGATAATGAATGCAAACAAAACAATATATATATATATATATATCATATCATATATCATATATATATATCAGTATAAATCTGCTTCCTATTCAAGTTAAAACCATTACGAAGACATTATGACCCACTTTAAGCATGGTAAACATCTGGAGAGCACAGGGTGAGGCAGAGAAGAAGAGTTACAGGAGGGAAATTTCTGGCACCCAGAAGGCACACACATGTAGCCTTGCAGTTGGGAAGACCATATCTGACTGCATTTAACACATGTTTTTGGAAAGCATTCATTTAGTGTATATCTTTGGTTCCTTGAATCAAACATTGCAAAATGTGTCAGCTTAATTTCTCTCTAAAACAACAAGCAATAATGTTTTATGTGGAGTAATCAACACTCTAAACCAAGCAAGGCCCTTTTCTGGCAAGTTGATTAAATGATGCAGAGTGGTTAGCACGTCTTGTGACAGTTTGAAAGAAAGACGAGGTTCCTCTTATTTGGTTGGCTCAATTGCATTTCCTTTCTGTCACTTTAAAAATACGTACTTCAGACACTCTTCAGAAGTGTGAAAAAGACATTTCACAAGTGAGGTTTCAGTAGTAAAGTTCAGGCTCTAGTTTTGATTTCACTTTGGTTTGTTCGAGTGCTCCAGTTTGTGCATAATAGCATTAAAAGCAAATCATTCTTACATATCTTTAGTTTATGAATTTGCATTTTATGCATTTTGTAAAAAATTACACAGTAACACAGACGCTTGGGTACCATCGTTCATAGCTTCAAATAAGAGACCAAAGTTGTTAGTTCCTCTATTTGTCTGGCCAAGTTCCCTGTCCAGTTTCTTTCTTCTCGCCCCCCTCCCCCTCCCCCTCCGCTCTGACAGCAGAGTTTGTTTCACCACATAGGGAAGTACAAGTTCCGACAAACAGGGAGAGTTTCGAGTGAGAGCGCTCTGACACCTGATATGTATTTTGGCGCAGTCAGAGGTGAAGGATGAAGCTGAAAAATAGGAGAAAACAAAAACAAAAATAGCTGAGCAATTTTGATATTGTCTGCTCCACATGATTATTTGGTGGATGCTATGTGCTTTCCCTTTCTTACCTATTTTCATGTGTTATGCTGTCCTTTCTTTTGAACTAGAAACTTAGTTAACATGAGCACACGTGACGTTTTAAGGCTTGATGTCATATGTAATGCTTGCTGTATTGATCTTGTTTTTAGGTCCATCATTTGTGATTGGCCTTTTACTAAAATATCAACTTTATTGGTATTGTTCTGTCTTTGAACTTGGTGGCTATAGGTGTGCTCCGGAGTAGTGGCTGAATAAGTACATTTACCCAAATACTGTATTGTACTAGTTTAGTACAATTGTTATATACTTGTACTTGAGCATTTCCATTTTGTGCCACTTTATACTTACATTTATTAACTATCCACTTTTTACTCCACTACATTTATCTGTCACTTAATTCACAGATTAGGATTATAATTACATTTATGAAATATGAAGTATTATAAATTAAGTATATGAATTAGTTCAAATCTGTTCCCACATGCTCAAAAAAACCACTTAAAAGCTGCTTACGCGTTAATGCATCGATGTCTGTTTTTCCCAAAAAATAAAGTCAGGAAAAAAAGGCTGCACTCAACAACAACAAATCGGAATAATCACATAGTTGTTGATCTTTTAGCCTATGCATATATAAAAATAAAAAGGGAGAGAGAGATTTAAATTAAATTAATTTTATTATCTATACATTTTGTACATACAGTCTGTGAGACAGTCATTGACAGTACTGGTAAAGATACTTTAACTTCTCTATTTTATCACTGTGTGTTTTTGTTACAGGTTCTGGCACCTTTAAGAAACCCGTCATCCCGACTCCTTCAGCCTTTCACCCCAGTAACCATAGCAACCATGTGACCCCACCTCCACCTCCTCAGAATGCACTCCCCAGTCTGCCCCCACGACCACCTGGAACCATGTAAATGTCACATTCATGCCCACACATGCAAATTTACTAAGTTATATATATGCTGTGTATTCTCTCGACAAAAGTTACACCAATTAACACAGAGTAAATCCTGACTGTGCTTTCCAGGATCCAGGCAGATGAGTGCTATGATGATGTTGATGAACTGAAAAGCGCTCCTCCACCTCTACCACCGTCCGCAGGTTCAGTAACAGTTACTTTTTGATCACATGTAAATGTGTCATCGTTAACATTTATGGTTTTAAGCACCACAGGAAGACAAAAATGTACTGTGTGTTGCTGAACCTTGTACCTCTTTTTACATACTAACAGACACACGCACAAGGAATTATTTTAGTCATGTCCTGGCTTTGTGCACGCTACTTTTCTGTCACCAAATTAGAAGTTTAACTTTGGGCTACTTTCGGTTTTGTGTGGTTTCTGTTAATGCCTGTCTAGCCTGTCTTTTTTTAAAACTTAATATTCATTCCTTGTTTCTCTTTAGGTCACCCGAGTCAGAGAGCAAAGGTGAGATGTGCTGAATTAATTGAATCTACATAAAGTACAGATATGTGCAGATGCAGACATATACACACATAATCAGATCAGTACATGGATGTGTGTTCATAATGATGAATTACTTAGAAACCCAGTGGTGGACTATGGTAAACATTAAGATGCACCATAGTCAGTATAAATAATTAGGAATAAATGAATACACTAAATGAGAAAATTTAGATTACTTTATGGTAATGCAGCATTTAAAACCAGGGAGCACCTATGCCATATCCCAACATTATGATATGTAGTCTTATATCACAATATCAATATAATATCAATATATTGCCCAGCCCATTTGCTTTATATTTGCTAATATAAAGCAAATGGTGTAATGTATATATTGAGCTGACACAAGAACACAGTAAGATGTGTTAATCAGAGTAGAAAAAAGCTTTGTGCCCTTGCAGGAAAACAGTATCAGAGCAGTAGAAATTACTGAGAAAAAGGACCTGCAATGTTTGCAGCTTGACGGACATTAATAGAGTATGTTTGCCCCTACGAACAGGAAGAATGAGAACTGAACAAAGTATATATACAACCCTTCTATACAAGTGAATTACACATGATGTAAGACAGACACTGAGTTAATTGCAGTTCATACTGATGTTTTTATTGATGTTTTCTCTGCCCAGGAAGAGAATGATGATGATGATGATGGAGAGATGTACGAGGATCTCGATGAACGATGGTGAGAGAACGTTCCACATTAAACATTAGCTTGTTTTTCCTCACAGCTCTCTGATTCTGTCCTGTATTTAAAACCAGTATCAATTCTGAATTATTGATCTGCATCTGGATGGACGAGTAGAGTGTTTATTTTAAGAGTTTGAAGGGAGGTTTTGTTTGACTTTAGTCTATTCAGGTCGAAAACTGACAAAGCCTGGCACAAATAACACTGTCTCTACAATTTACTCTTCACTGATTTTAACATTGTCAGCATGTGTTTAACAATTTCTCTGTGCACAGAGCTCCTGCACAACAATATTGGTTTTAAACCCAGTTAAGCAGTGTACCCATTTACATGTTCGAACACTACTCTTTGGTGGTTGTTTTGCACATTACAAGAAGTCATTCACTCTCACTCTCATTTAATTTTCTGATTAAAATTGAAAAGCAGACACATTTGTTTTAAAAGCTTCATCTGTTCAGGGAGTTAATGTGGTCACCCCTAAGTCAGCCACATCTCTACAAGGGCATCTGTCAGTCTCTTTCGCCTTATCATTTCCTGTCTATTGCCACCTCTCTTATGCTCTCTCGCTCTCTCTCTCTCTCTCTCTCTCTCTCTCTCTCTCTCTCAAGGGAAGCGGCTGAACAAAAGCAAGACAAGAGGAAAGAGAAAGAGGATAAGGAGGAGAAAAAACGCCTGGAGGCTGAGAAGAAGGGGCAGAAGGAGCGAGAGAAGAAGGAACAAGAGGCCAGAAAGAAATTCAAAGTGAGTAGACAAGACTGGAAATGGCAGCTAAATCTCAACCGATTCCTTTAAAAACAATTATATATTTTATAAAATGTTCATATTTTCAGAGACCTTTATATACAATACTCCACTGCAAAAATAAATGTAATGATCTATTAAATTTTCTTCCTTTGTGTGTGTCTGCGTTTGTGTTTGTGCATGGCTGCCTGTATATTAGTTGGTAGGCCCTCTGGAGGCCATCCACCAAGGGAAGGCTTGTGTGGACTGCCGAGGCAGTAAAACAGACCTCGCTCTGAAGCAGGGAGACAGCCTCGATATCATCCGTGTCCAAGGCAACCCAGAAGGGAAATGGTTGGGACGGACGCAGGATGGATCCAGTAAGTTTACATATTCCTTCCTCATTATATTTGCCTTGGTTTGTCATGTGTCACCTGTTTTCTTTTTTGTCTGCTGTGACACCCTCCCTGTCACACCTGGAATCACAGGACAACATTGTCTTATGTATCTTTCTATAGTCACATTTTTCCTCGTTATTTTCCTTTATTTATTCTTTATTGTCTTTATTTTGAAGTGAATATTTCATTTAGCTCTTTCTGTTTTTAACAGTTGGTTATGTGAAGACCACTTCAGTGGAAATCGACTTTAACACTTTGAAGAATCGTCAAAGTCAGCAGCCGTCGTACGACCCTGAGGTCTACGATGACATTGATGTGGCCTCTCTTGATAATAGGTACCAGCAATAAATTCCTCCTCTATATCATTTAGTTGCAATGAAAAGTTGCACTTTTATAAGAATGGGGGGGGGGGGGAAGTTAAATGGGATGAGCCATTACAATAGTTCCCAAAGTGTTTTTTTCCCCTCATAAATAAACTCAGATTGCTCAAGATAGAAACACATGTTGACGTTGGTTGTAAAAATGTCACTTTTGTGTCATTTTGGTATTTTAATTGGCACTACATATTATCGCAGATGTGGGCCTCTGCTAGGCCAGTTGAAGCCAGGAAATAAGAATTGTTGTATGTTCAGCGTCTTCAGAAATGTTTTTTTGTTAATGTGGTGTGCTGTTTTGTTCCAGGTTTGACCCAAAATCTTAAATTAAACTAATTAAAATTGCAGATTTTGCTCAATAAATTCTGGACCAGCTGAAATCATAGCTCACTTAATGCATCTTTACACTGTTAGTTACAAAATTACAATAGAAAAGTTGACTAAATGAACCCGTGTTTAATGTTTCTCTTACAAACTGTTCTCTCCCTACAGTGGGATCAAAGCACCAGGAGGTATGCTTTAAATCTATATAAATATTATTAGTTATTGGCAGAGATAAAACATGTCAATAATTGCATTATGTTTTTTGTTGTTGTCCTGTAGTGATTCTACCACCACTACCGGGGGATGGAGGAGAGATATACGATGATATTCTCGATCCAAACCTGGATGTCAGGTGGGAACTGATGGATAAATAGCTTATTTGGGTAGATAAAGAATGAGTGTTACATTAGATTTTACATACAAAACCACTGAATATTAATGCTAAATGGAGAAGAGGAAAGATTATGACGTGAAACAGTGAAGGAAATGCAGGTTTTTTCATCCTTGGTTGGATCTCTTTAGTCCCCTGGATTCCAGGTCTTCTACTACAAAGCCACGTGGCTTCCTGTGGATGTTTGAGCGGAACAGACGTCCTACCATCACTAATGAGTAAAATACACTCAGTAGTAAGACTGATCACAAATCTACTGTCCACTGTTGTTAATCCCATAACCGTTCCTCTCGGATGAAGACGCCTTTTGAATGTTGATTTTATCGCCAGATCAGCCTCAGATCATCTATTTCACCTCTCTCTGAATAACACTGAAGAATCCTGATTTGCAGATTGATTATTGCATGACCGGTCCACGAAACTGGAATCTAACAGTGATGTTTCTGTAATTGTAATCAGTGCAGCTGATTACGCGTGATTTTACTAATCTCCACCAGTCATTTGCATTTCTATAGCTGATGTATGATTGTCGACTCAATCAGAAAATCAACGTCTCATCTTTTAACACCAGAAAAAGAATGTTTTAACATGTATACTAATTAAAATATATTGTAATTTGTGAATATGATTGTATATTTGGGCTGCTTTGAATCATGTATTTGAATCAAACTACTCTAAATTGATGATATTCTAATGATATAAATTATTTAACATCTAAATTATTTTCCTTTTGTTGTGTCAGAGTGCCTCCACCCAGCCAGTTTACCGCAGATGGAAAATCAGGTATCACTTAAATTATCATGAAAAAAGGGCATTTGTTCCTCAATATATGTCCATCCTTGACTTTTCTCATCTCCAGAGTACCCTAAATTAATGGATATGTTTTTGGTGTACTAACTAAAAAGATTAAATGAGACCTCCTTAACATTTATTATTTTATATCTATCATTATCTCTATTTAAATTATTGTAGATTTAAGCAAAATCATGTATGACTTCAAAGTAGGGCTGGGCGTATATTGTTACATCAGCCTTTTTTTTGTTTTTTCACCTCCTCTCTTTATACTTTACAGATGACAATCTACTTCTTGCTACATGTAGTCTGATTAAAATGTGTCCCCCCCCCTAAAAGAATACTAATATCAGGTGTCTAAAAGTTAAAGATTTGACCTCATTGACTTGTTCCTTGTGTTATTACAGATCAGCCACCAATCGATGAGGATATTTACGATGATGTTGACTCTCAAAATTTGCCTCCACTTCCTCCCATCAACAGGTACAATTACAAGAGTCTTAAAAGAAATTATAATAATCCTAGAGTCCATCTATTTATATTCAAGATTTCAATTGTCTCAATTGTCAAATTATTTTTGGGGGAGTTAAACTAAATCATAAGTAATCAAGGATCATTGTTGTTTTCGGTTCTCTCCTCTCATTTTATGTTTTATTCTTCTGTCCAGCCTTCCAACCCTGAAAGGCAAAAGAAAGACTGACGAGAAAGAGGACTCAAAGAAGCAGAAAAAGTTTGAGAAAGAGGAGAAGGACTTCCGGAAAAAATTTAAAGTTTGTCTCTCTTATATTTCTTTTAACATATCAAATCATTTTCACTTTAATTTATTTAAACTCAAACCACTAAAATTGACATTTCAAACCAGTTGTTCCACCAACAATGTTTTTGGGGATCACAAACTTAACAACTGATGATATAAGTTTCAATCTCTTTCAGTATGATGGGGAAATACAGGTCCTGTACCAGGTGAGCATCATCCCCACACTCACTAATAAGAAGTGGAGCGGGAAAGAGCTGCCAATCAAAGCAGGAGAGAAACTCGATGTCATGGTTAAAGCCGTGGATAACAAACTCATCTGTCGGAACGACGAGGGCAAATGTGAGTGTCTGCTGTTATTTTATGTGTTTAATACCATAAACATAACTTAGAAATACATATATTCAAGAGTCCCATAATACTGAACATGTATTTAAAATCTGTCTTTTACAGTTGGTTACGTTTCGACCAGCCACATTTTCATGGAGTAAGTCCCACAATTAAACATTTACACATTAATACACAGACATGGAAATTTAAAAAATATGCTGATTATTTTGCGTTTGTTTACAGCGATGGTGATATCTATGATGATATTGGAGACGGTATGATTTTAAGTTAATCTTAAATTTCGCAGACAGTGGACACAAGTCACCATTCATTATTTAAGTAATCTTTCTAATTGATATTATATCTTCTTTTCAGATTGCATCTATGACAATGATTGAAAAAACATCTTGCTGCAGGTCTATGGTCTTACATCGATATTGTTCATGTTATTTATTACGTTTATTGATGGCATATATTATGTTTGCTTTAAGTCAGCCTGATAATCAGATTAAATTTCACTTCATTATTTATTAATGAATATTTGAAT
Source organism: Scomber scombrus (assembly GCF_963691925.1). Lineage (NCBI taxonomy): Eukaryota > Metazoa > Chordata > Actinopteri > Scombriformes > Scombridae > Scomber > Scomber scombrus. The sequence goes on from NC_084984.1 coordinate 5,203,442, forward strand.
TGCTGAAAAGAATTGGACATCTGTGCAGCTATTGAATAATCTGGGACCAGGCTAGCTTTAAGTCCTTTGAACAATGTGATCCTTTAAAATTTTGTTTCTTCAAAAAACTAGAGGTGCACTGATACCGATATTGATGTCAGATATCTGATATTGATTCTAATAGCTCAATCAGATATCAGCGATAAAGGGTTGATCTGGTACCGTATACCATTATTTTAATTAATATCAATTCAGTCAATTTATATCTATGTATATATTTGTTACATTTTGTTTTAAAAAGTTAGGAAAGCAATGTTTAAGTTTGTTATGTGTGATTTTGCCTTACAGGCATACATCTTATTAATTAAACACTGGTATCGGTAACAGCCTATAACCAAAGCCCAGTTATTGGTATTGAAAAAGTTGCATCAGTGCATCCCTAAAAAATTTTTAAAACCAACAAAACGAAACATTTTAAAATGGTTATGGTATTTGCAATATCTCAGCAAAGCAGGAAACATTTGTTGGATCAACAGTATTTGCATGTTTCTGTTTGAATGTTCTCTTTTGTTTTCTTTTTAAATCTTCATAGCACTGTATCTACATGTATGCCTATACTGTCTACATTTTTATAAGAACAGCAACAATTTTAAATGAGAATTGTAAACACTGCTTACTCTGTTATTAAATGCTTAACATGATGTTACTGCGCTGTATGTAAATTACATTGCTATCTGTAAAACTGAGCCTCTGTGCTGACTCTGGTATCTTTATCTCAAGCTGTTTCAATCACCTTTGTTAGTGCCAAAGTGCCTCGGAAATGCTGTTTATGCAATTTTTGAAAAAATGAAAAAGGCCTTTGATTTTCTCTACATAGCTCAGTTTGTTTTGTTGTTAAAGAGGACATCAGCTATGAAGGGATGGGTCATTTTCAAGTATATCAAGTATAAACTCACACATGCATGCAAGATAATATGGTGTGATGCCTATAAACTTGAGTATTTTGTGTGCATGTGTGCATATTTATAATGTGATTTATGCACGGCTTAATGACAGCTATCTTAACTGGCTTTTTTTTTTATAAACCAAGATGACCAAATTGCTTCTCATCATGACATATTATAGGGATATTTTGCAGTTCATATGCAAGAGTGGAGTCTGTAAAATGTGGCTCTTCATTAACATCTAGTGGCAGAAATCAGGTACTACAATACAACAAAATTCACACAGGTCTGAATTTCAATTTGTGTTTTAGTGCTTTAGAGATAAAGCCTTATGAAAATGTTTAGTGTAGTCTATTTACCCTACATTGCTATTTTTACACTGATTCGTATCCATGTCTTCACCAAACTGACTAAGGAAAGGTTTGAGGCAGATATGACAGCATGTCCTCTAGTCTGGGAGCACAACATATAGACTAAATTAGTATCATATAAACATGAATTAATTCAGGATTGCAAATAAGCAGAGAGAATGCTAAATTAATCTGGAGCCCAGAACTGGAAAGAGGCTCTGACAATTGCCATAGGGATTAACGTTAAAGATATTTGTGTTTGAGCTGTTTCCAGGAATCACACAATTATAATACATCAGTGTACAAGAGGAGTGATACTGGTTAGGGTTTGGGTTAGAATATCAGAGTAAACCAATCAGAGGCAGAGTGGGGCAGGATATGAATTTGCTCACAATAGAGTCATTCAGACAGCAGAATTTTTGATAAAAGTAGCTACAAGAAGCATTGCACTGAACTCAAATGATAGGTCTTACAGTACCATTATATTTTTATGGGCACCGGCACATACTGAAATTAAGTGGCAGATAAGTTCCAACTTGCAAAGGCCACAAAAAAAATCATGTTGATCTGGTAGTTACCTTCTTTAAGTGATTATGTCATGACAGTCAAAAAACAAGTCAAAAAGCCTATACCAGCACCCGCTCTGCCCCTTTTTATTTAAGAACACATGACGGCCTGTCCACACCAAGAACTATAACTATAACGATAACTATAAATATATAGTTTTAAAAATTGTTCTACTTAAAGTGGATGGTGGAGTCCACACCACAACTATAACAACAACGACAGTGTTAAACAATATCGTTGGGATCACTTTCAGAGCGATTTGATGAACGATAAAAACACTGACAGCCAATCAAAATCCTTTCCATAAACCATACAGCACAACAAAATCTACATCCAGCCTGACACTTACAGTAAAACTTAAAAACATCTTAATAATTGAAACCAAATGATGACTTTATTTATATGTATTTATTTTAATGCAGCTTTGTTCCTCTCTCACCACAGACAGGAGCAGAATGATTTTTTTAGATAGGTTTGTCTCTCTTTATTATACAAAGATGCAGGAGCTTTGTTCTCTATTATAATGTGAAAAAACAACTAAGTTAGCAGATCTTTAAGACTTCAGATCTGTGTTCACAGCGTGCGATGCCACAGTGGTGCGCTTTTGCACATCTTGCTTCGACGTGTTGTTGATCGGTTGGGTCAGTTAGGTATGTAAGTACTGAAATATCACAGCCACTAGTGTCCCGAAATACTTCTGAGAAACACACTGAATCAGTATTTGCATGTTAACTCCTCGGCTTTTCTTTTTCATTCTCTGTGCTCACAAACTGGTACGCTTTTGCACATTGTGGTTCAACATGTGCTGCTGTCAGTTGGGTCAGTTTGGTCTGTAAATACAAAAATATCAAAGCAACTAGTCTCCTGAAATACTTCTGAGCAACACACTGAATCAGCACTCGCCTGTGAACTCTTCTGCTTTTCTTTTTCTGTCTCTGTACAACTATAGCACAAACAGGTCATCAATAGGGCTATCTGTTTTAACCCTCATATTGTGTTCTTTGATCAGACCGACCTAAGATTCCATGACTTTGTCCACAAAGAGGATTTCAACACACAAAATAAATTGTATTTATTTGCATACAATTTTGTGTCATTAGAAATGAATGGGGGAGACTACAATAAGTGTAAAAAACTGAGCTCAGGTACATCCTCATTTGTCAGATGGACACACGCACGCACACACACACACACACACACACACACACACACACACACACACACACACACACACACACACAGACACACACACACACACACACACACACTCGTATTGAACTTTTCTCGTAGCTTAGGTATATAATGCTTTTTTGAGGCCTTGCTCACTGTGTGGCAGCACCATGGCACATCGCTATACCGTAAGTGAGGCTCTTGATTATATTTGATCATCACACTAGTGAGGAGGAAAGAGGCCAGGAAACTGACAGTGAGGATGGATTAGAGGAGGAAGTATCAGGAGATGAAGACAACATGGAATATAATCCAGACCAAGAAATAACTGATGGGGAGGAAACCAGTGATGAAGAGGATGGCCATGCTGAGGCTCCTCTCACATTCAAGTCAAAGAATGTGAACTTATTTTGGTCTTCATCCCCACCTGAGAATCAAGGTAGGCTTTCAGCTGAAAATGTCATCAGGATGACCCCATGACGTACAAAATATGCCGTATCCTGGATTGATGACATCAAATCCTGCCTTGAACTGTTCCGAGAGGTTTGGGACAAGTGGGCGGAGCGCCTGCCACTCATATAACCTAAGTCCAAACGTCACAGTGGATGAACGTCTGGTCGCTTTTAGGGGACGCTGCCCTTTCAAACAGTATATGCCAAGCAAGCAATCTAAATATGGCATAAAGATATGGGAAACATGTGATGCCAGGACAAGTTATGCCTGGAACATGCAGGTTTATGGCCTGTGATAAACAGTATACTATGTTTCATCTGATTATTTGTTATAGTCAAAATAATCCAGAAATTATGCTTTTTAGAACTCGAATTCAAGATGTATACGCTCAGATCAGTGAGGCATACAGGCCATAAATAACAAATAGAAGTTCAAAACTTGTAACATTCACAACAACTTAAGTTGATAAAAAAAATCTAACACAACAAGCAGGGATAATATATGTATAATTACAGTTTTATGATGAGTCTTAATTAAACCGTCATTTTTGACCGGGAACAAAAAATTCAGAAATGAATGCTATCCAATCTTATTTCTGTATTTTAGACTAATGATTGAGAAGATGTGTTTTTAATGAATATTGTAAATACTAGACGTGCTACTCCGCTGTCCACCAGTTGGTGGCGGTAATGCACCAATTATTTGTTTGCCAACCGTCACTAACGTCAAAGAAGAAGAACTCACGTCCTAGCTTCACCATGGTTCCTCCAGTTGCAGTGTCGCCGCTCATCAAGGTAAAGAGTAATTTAAAGATAGTTTTAATTATGATTGTATTAGTTTAAAGCAGAGAGATTGATTTAAATCTTCAGCACAGCTTCCAAAACGTGGGACTGTCACCGATCTGGCAGTCAATGTCCGGTATGCGAATAGCATGCTAGCTTTTGTTTGCTAGCAATGACATTGAGAGGTAGTACAGGTGAATCACTGTCCGCTTAATAAAACAGCTGGAAGATTTGAGGCAATTATGACATTTGTCTGCTGCGCAGTTCGTCATTATAATGAACTGACGTTAAGTTGGTTGTCAGTGAACTTCAAATGTCATTGCAGTCGAAAGCTAGTTAGCATTACTTACCTGAAAGGTCAGAACTGAACTTCGCCCCTCTCACAGTGTGGTTGGTGTGCAGCTAAAGTTAGGAAAGCTGTGACACTTATTAAAGACAAAACTGTTCAAGATGGAAATTACAGATTTAACTTTTAAAAACTGACATTGTCGCAACAGTAAAATTTAGCTGTGGAAATGTGAAATATGGATAAAATCCTCAGGCTCGACTGCTTATTTTTCTAACACACAGTTATGTTGGTAATTATCACTCATAGTTATAATCTTTGTCATGAGTTAACACAGTTGAATCTGTTTTCTTACAGACGGCCAGGTGGTCTGCCCTCTTCCTTGGCATGTTTTATGGCAAACAGAGGTTTGGTAAGTACGTGTGCTTGCAGCTGTAGTTAATATGATGGTAATTAAATGAATGGAGACTGAATTTCATTGTCAGTGTCCTGTTATTGTTCATGCAGGCTCATAACCATCATAGATTACTCAGACAATAAACCAGAGCCGTCATTTTAAGTTAAAATGTCTCCTGGGGAAAAGGCCTACCAATGCACACCACTGCGGGACCTGCATACATTTTTATTATTGTTTGATACACAAAATATATTTATTTGGTGTATCAAACTATATTTATTTTGTGTCACTAAACTTAAATAAGATACAAACACTACTTCCCAAAGCATGTTATCCATGAACATAAAGCCACTGTGTAAAATACAGGTGGTCTCGTAGGACCCCCTGACAAACCCCAAAATCATATGTTGGTGTTTTCAGAAATTAAGCCTATTATTTAGCATTAATCTATATTGTTTTACATGTTTAAATGTTGAATGGTGAGCAAATGCACTGACAGTAAACAGGCAACTTAAGTATATCTTGGCCCCACTTTTGATAGCATATGGGTATAATGGTGCTGCTTTTTGTTTGTGCAAATTAAAAATATAGGCTAATTGATATATTTAACATATATTTAATATGTTTTGTTACTCTACTGCCTATTTAAAAAACCTCATTTAAGATTTTAAAGTCCAATAAACGTAAGCTAGTGCCTATCCATGTCAAAATCCAAGAAATAAACTTTGAATCCTTAAATAATCCTTTTGTCACTAGACAAAAAAATGACATAATTGAAAAGAAAAAGATCAGTATTGACATGGACATACTTACATATATTCTTTTCTTAATTGTGACCATGATGAAGCATACTGATAGGGACAATCTTCTATTGAAAAATCAACTTGTCAGTGCTCTCTGGTGGACAAACTGTGATGGACACTTTTTCTAATTTACCTTTTAATGCAGTTGGTATTTCTGGACTACAGTTTCTTACCTATTGACTGACATATCCTGTGTTGTAATAAGCTAATATTGGCTTTATATCAGCCAGGCTCTGTTGATAACATTGTATGGCCATGTGGATTGAGACATAGATCTGCTGTGATCTATAAAGTACTGTGCACTTATAAATGTACTGTAAATCTAACCAACCTAATAATTCCACCTGTCATCAGGATATTTCACACACTACATAAAGCTGAAATAAAAAATATTCAGCATTTGTTTTAAAGTAACGACTGGTTATGTTGTCATTCAGATTACCTTAAGCCCATTGCTTCGGAAGAGAGGAAGGTTGAGGAAGCAGAAAAGGCGGCCAGAGAGGAGCGGGAACGCATCTACAAACAGCTGTCTGAAGGTAAAACATTGACACTGTGTTTATCCCTGTCTCTTCAACTGTCCAACACACACACACACACACACACACACACACACACACACACACACACACACACACACACACACACATTGTTTATCCAAAAGAAATGTCCAAAAATTTGACATTATGTTGAGTAAATGTCTTATTTACATATTTCTTCTTGTCTCTCTTCTCTTTGCAGCAAATACCGACACCATCCTCAAATGAGCAATCTCTGGATCTGTGTTGATATGTTCCAAACTCAATAAAAACAAAACATTATTTTTCATGTAATAGTGTTGACGTGTTATTTTAGGGTTGACTTTTATACTTTCCATCAAACCAATTAATATTATCTAATTAAGATGTTCTGATTTCTCTGTGCTATTCTTCAGCTGTAGTTTGTTAAGCTGGATACAAAGAAAAAACAAACTATACACAGATTTGACTAGAGCAGCTGTCTGTGTGTGTGAGAGTGTGTATGTACGTGTGTGCCTGTCCTTCAGTAGGAGATGAGCCTGGGGGAAGAGCACGGTTGTAATCCTGGCCTAGTTTAGCATCAATCCCAGGATTGGGGTCACGGACCAGTAGTAGAAAGTGCTGTGTGGACAGAAGTTCCCTCAAAGCTCTTGTGTGTTGTATAATATTGTAATCTTCATTATGAACTCTGTAATGCATTACACAATACCGTGTATGCTAGTGCTTTAGAATAAATGCAAAATTTTCCATTTTCCTACAGACTGAATCCAGGTGAGGTTTTCATTTATTTCACAATTCTGCTTATGACTGATTTAACTGAATTAGCCTTTACTTGATTCCAATAAAAGTCAGGTTAGTGATGTGTAGCAAGAGTAGTTTGTGAGTTTCAATAGTTTCAATACGCAGAAACAATTCACCCAGTTACCGCCATTAAAAATACAATTGCTTTATTTGAGTCATTGTGTACACATGGAGCACATGAAGAGGCAAGCTTTAAAATACTGACCATAAATCAAATTATTTCTATTTAAAAATGTTATGGGTACATTCCTTCTTTTCCATATGTGGAATACTTGTACACCAGTCAATTAAGACAAGCACAATAAAGTCATATTTCAATAAATAAGAGGAATAAGAAATGACTTAACTCATTTTGCTAGTGATCTCAAATTTTAGTAACTTACTAATTAAAAAATAAGCGTCTATATTTCAACTAGAAAAATATTTTTTTTATATATATTTACAGGGATGGAATCTGTACAAGTCGTTACTAGAAGCTCAGTTGCTCCTTTATGCTGTCTCAAACAGCTTTGTTCCCTTGTCGCCTTCAAGGCCTGTCTTCAGAGGTTGTTATTAGAGTGGCTTAGTGGTTAGCACTGCTGCCTCACAGCACAGCAGTCCTGGGTTCAGGCTGGACCTGATGTTTTATATTTGTGTGGTTTGCATGTTTTTCACATTTCCTGAGGTGTTTCGGTTCCCTCTGACATCAAAATACATGACTCCACTGCAGAGGTTCATTTGCACATGGACATTAATGTACAACTTATTTTCTGTTTTTTTGCAGCACTGTGAGAGAGATTTTTAGTCCTGCTGCTGGATTACAATAGGCTTAAACATTTGAATTAAGCTTGTGGTGAGGTCCAATCATTCAATTCATAACAATAACAGTTAACTAAGATTTAATATAACCTAAATGAATCAGTCTTATCTGGAACAACCCAATTTTACAGCTAAGAACTGAATGTCAACTTGTTATTTAATAAGACATTTGTCAAATATATCCTAGGCTACTCTCACACATATGTACAGTATAAAGGCATCATGAATAAGCTTCTAAACGCTTGTTTGCTCACAGTAAACTTCTCAGTAAAATCTCTATTGCGTTGCATTGATATTTATGAGAAGTAACTGTACTTTAGCAGCACTGAACATCTACTTTTGGCTCTCTGCAGTTACGGTAAACAGACTCTCATTTGTAAATAGTAGATGACTGGAAGGATTGAACATTAGATAAACTCTTTGGACTATAATGTACAATAATTCACTAATAATGATATGATATGAGGATGATATGACATTTTAGTCTAGCCATTCTACATTATGTTAAGCCTAACTTTTTTTTTTTTTACAATAATGCACAATATACATGACAAAATAGAACTCCAAACATTTCTTACTGTCTACAGATTGTACAAATTACCTGTTACGTGTTTGAAAACAGAACTGCATTGTATGCATGTATACTGCACATGGGTATTATTTACTACATGGATGTATTTACAGGTTGAATCTTGTGATGCTCGCTGTGTTAAATATCTACATTTGAGAGACCAAAAAAAATATAAAAGGTTGTGGTCATTTGTACATTTGAGAAACATGACTTACAACAAGCAACATATACGTGAACACACACATACACATAGTATATATCCAAACATACACCCACTGTAACTACCATTAATCCTTAAGAGATAAGGAAACTGAAATGCAAAAAATCACCATGACTCTATGTTCATATGTAAATACAAATGATTATAAGACAGGGATGGGAGGCTTTCCTTCAGTGTAACCTGAAGTTAAAGTAGCCATGACTGGCTGTTTCTATTGTGATGTTTTTCCCAAGGCATGGTGGTGTCCTGCCCTGCTGTGTTCCATAATGATTAAAACATTGCTTTGCTCGGTGAAAATTCTGTTGTTTCCTTTTTGATCGGCAGCAGTTTTACTGTAGAAATACTATGGCGCTCTGCTTACACTCATGTATCTGTTTTCCTGTCTTTTTTTTGCATTTTTTTTCCCTCAGCAGATGAGACAGGAAGTCATTCTGTCATTGCTGTCTGTGTGCACTCACATCATGTGCACAGCTCTTTAGGGTGTTTTAGCACACTGAGCAGGTCTTGGCGCCCCCACCACCAGTGTTGTTTGTAGTAGCTAAGGGACAAAAAAAACACATCAGATAAATTAAAGTAAACATATTTGTGAATCAGGAACAGTAGCAAAAATGAACAGTTTTTAACTTTTTTCATTTAATCTTTTCACTTCACCTTTTGGCTCTTTTGCGGCCTTCTCTTCCTCTAACCCTTTGATGGAAGCCTCATACTCTTCCTTTTTAGCATTCCACTCCTTCCTGTTGTTCAAGATGCCATCTAGCATGGGTGTGATTTGCGGGTGGAAGCGAGAAAACTCCTGAGATAAAGAGGGATAAAAATTAAAAAAAACAGTGGTGTAGGTGAAGTGGGATCGGGGGATTGCTAAAACTTGTTAAAGCTCCAGTAAAAATAAAAAGCTTTTGTTTTGTTGGCCAACCTTTGTACAAAAATAGTAAAAAAAAAGGACCAATAAGCCCTCTCCTCCCCCAACAATGAACATGGTAAAAATGTATTTCATTTACCTCAACTAAAAAGGAACCATGTAACGTTTAATTCATTAGTCACATTGTAATATTAAACTTTACCTTGTAGACAAATGTGCAGACAAAGTCAATGAAACCACATTGTAGTTTGGGAAGCTCTGCTGATTTGTTTCTGTCCATCATGGGCTGGTGGGAACGGAAAAACACTGTTTGTTACATTCAAATACATAACAGTCCAGCAGCTGCTGCTTAAGTGATTGGGAGTAATTAGATGTAAGCTTTACATTATTGTAATGGTACTGTATGTTCCTAACAGCATCAGTGGCAGTACTAAGCTCAGTGCTGCTGACCAGCTCGCCTGCAGTAAGCAAGGAGGAAATTATTTGCCGTAAATTTAATCCTGTTAGTTTAAACTTGCATTTAAACAATGCTTTTCTTGACTGATTGCTGAATACATTACTTTTTTGCTGGTCAGTTTTTAATGTTTCAATCTATTAATGAACTGATCGAGCACTACGGTAAATGCCTGAGATTACATCTGTCTGGCTGGTTTTTAATAAGGGTCTCAAAGTTTATTCTACTGTGTTTCTACAGATCCATGACAGATTTGTGATCAGTGTCCACACAGCAATGACTCAATGGCCTTATCAGCTAGCTAGTCAGCTGAAGCTTTAAAAGACTAGAAAAAAAAGCCAAAATACAACCACAAAAATATGAAGGCTTCAGTTTTCTTAACATGTTACTGATGATTAGAATCAGCCAAGATGCTACAGATACTTATAGTAATTCACTTATACTGAGCCAAACCTTTGTGTGGCATATTCTCACATAGACACCCATAAAAAACCTTTACTACAGTAAAGTGTAAACTCACAATGGGCTGTTGCTCCAGTACTGTCCTCTCCAGGTCACCCTGCTCCCAAAATTCTGCTGCTACTAACAAGGCAACCTGAAAGATAATCACACACACACACACACACACACACACACACACACACACACACACACACACACACACACACACACACACACACACACACACACACACACACACACACACACACACACAGAGTCATCTTTAGAGACGCAGCTCACAAACACAGTTAAGATGCTCTAAGGTAATCATAATGCTAATGTGGCTAATCTATGAATTTTACATATTCATCAGTTCACTCATTAACTGAATAACTAATAATTCAGTGAGTCACTGATGTGATGTATATATATTTTTATACTTCTCACCTTGCTCTGTACCTCCCAAGGCTTGGTGATGGCTGACAAGTCACATGCAGTCATCATCATCGCCCTGAAATGGTAACAATTTAGAGGATTTAGAGAAATGTAAAGGAACAAATAACTGTGTGCGTGCTAGCTGTACTCACATGACGATCTCTTTCCTGGTTGTTTCTAGAGACATGAAGTCGACCCACTTCTTCTCATCCTCATACGTCTGTGAAAGATCCACGATCTTCTGGAACATGGTCCTCTTCCTAGGAAAGTAAGAGCAGAATAGAGCTGTTTTTGTACTTCTTATGTTTTATATATTTTCAATGTATAGACAAAGAATAAAGATAAAAATGGAGGGCATAAACGAATAGGAAGAGTGAGTAAATTAGAGATCGTGCTGACTTGAAATAAAGAGCCAGGTCGGTGGCGATGATTGCGATGTCCATGAGATGAATCACATGTTCTACCTGCCGTCTGTTAAGGTTCTGGTAGATATTCAGTGACTGCAGAAGAGATGGGAGGAGAGAAATGAAAATCAATAGTAGATAAATGGAAGATGTGACTATTTAGCCAATATGAGAAGTAAAAGTCCTCATCAAATGATATGTCCGTGTGGGAGTAAAAGTGGCATTGGATGTAAATTATTCTCTAGTTAAACTTCATTAAATTCTTACTTCGTCAGCCAAGAGAAACTTTCCAAACTCTAGATGGTGTCGTTCCATGATGGAGGAGCCATGTAGTTTGGCCAGAGGGTTACCAGACCTGTTGGGAAAAATAGAATCCCTCAGATTCAATAAAAGATGGACATGAGATGAACAATGATCACCATCAATTTAAAGACCTTGGTGTTGAAAGTGTGAATAAATCACTTCGAATTGTCCCCCCCTTTGAGAAGTAAACTCAACCACATGACTCTTAAGATTGTAAACCCTGTTTTCTTCCAGGTAGCTGCTGGTTTAAGTAACTGTTCATATCACAATAGAATAAAATAAACTTTCAAAGACTTATAATTTCCTTAATAGATGATCCATTAAAGTGAGCATTATGTCTAAAAGGGCTTAAGATGCATTAAAAAAAGCTTTTGAAACATTTGAAGTTTAGGATGACAAACATCCGTGTTGGAAAGCCATATTTCTGATGACATGAATACATCATTAATGTAGACTAACTCATCTCAAGCAAGTTTAAAGTCTTTGTAAGTCGATTATCTTGCTAAAATAGATTGAAGATGATGGCACCAACTAAACACTGAGATTTAAAAACATATATACTTTAATAACAGGTCTCAGCTCATAGAAAAAATCTCCCTTTCAATGCATACAATATATTGAAATTGTCCAATGTGGGAAAAGGTCCAACCAGCATACATTACATAGCATCATTATTGCACTGAGACATAATAGTGGGGTTATTGTAAGGGGATTGTTTTTTTGTTGTTGTTGACATTTTTAGATTGTATTGATTTAATGAATAGGAAATGAAAAAGTTCCCATAGGCACTTACTTGACCTGGTACAGGTTGTTGGTCCCTCTGTGATCAATATCATGGAGGAAGCCTGCAGTTATCATGGCCATCACCTCCAAGTCTGTGTAGTATCGCTTCAGCGCTCCCGTCTAGGCACACGGGTCGGTCCAAACAAAGAAAATACACAGAATACATAACATGGTACTGTAAGTTGTAGCAAAGACCTAAATGTTGACACTGTCTGAACTTATGGAGGCTGAAACAACACACAAAATAATACCGTCAAGAGCGTAAACATGGTTTGTCCCACGTTGAAGCCATGACGCCAGTTGTGGTAGGTGATTCTTCTGTAGCCCTTACTGAGGGAATACATGAAACGAACCAGCACCTGAATAACCACACGAATGATGAATAATCACATCACAAAACCAAGACAGAAGATTTGTTCAGTTTGAAGATATACTTGTGTGTGTGTGTGTGTGTGTGTGTGTGTGTGTGTGTGTGTGTGTGTGTGTGTGTGTGTGTGTGTGTGTGTGTGTGTGTGTGTTTGTTTGTTTGTGTTAATCTGTGTGTCTTATATCACCTCTTGAGGGACCTGAAACTTCTTGACCACACCGACTTCATAATACATCTGGATCCCGCACCTCACCAGTTCCATCTCTGTGCAGACCAAGTCTGAAAAGCGGAACTCGTAGATCTCAAACTTCTTAATCAGTGGAGGTAGCTCTTTTTTCTAACAGGGGAAATGAACAAAAAGCAAAAGCAGAGCAATTAAGTAAAGAATTTGTTTCCTTTTTCTAAAGATCAAATATACTACATATGGGACAAATTACATGCAATGGACATCATATCAGACAAGTTTTAAGATTACCAGAATGCTTAGGAGGTCCTCCTCCTCACAGTCTCTTGGTTCACAGCCATAGAGCTCTCTAGTGGGCTTGGTTGAGATAAGAAAACCAGCACAGAGATAGTTAGGCCTCCCACAAAAGAGTGAAAGAGTTATGTTGAACAGAATGTGTTAAACATGAAGCTTTTTGTCAGCTGGATGCTTCACTGTTTCTGGTGCACATTGAAATTTTTGATAAAGCTTTACTGAATATTCAAATGTTCATAATTAATTAAAGGTTAAAAAAATAAATAAATAGATGCAGTACTTACCAGGATGTTTTGAATTTCATCATCCCGACATTTAACATGGTAGAGCACCATGTCCTGGGCAATGTCCTTTCGATTCTCAATCTTGTTCATCTTGTCGTAAGTGTCCGGGTTCAATACTGACCAGCCCAGGAACTGAGTCAAAGCCTGAGAGATGAGCAGCAGCAGAAGGTCAGAGAGCGCACAATATGTACAACACAGTATCTGTATAAAGAGAATGTTTTCTTTCTGTCTTTGCTTGAAGAACATTCCTTCACATTCAACAATTTGATGCATAAAAAAGCTGAAAAGACTCCCCCAAGTTATACATAATTTTGAATTCAGTTAGGTTAGAGTTAGGTAAGAGTGATTAACATACCTCCATGAGCTGCTCATCCTGATCATCAAAAGGCTTTCCATCTTTTCTGTTATAAAAGGTGGCCACACCAACTATCTCTTCTTTTTTGTTGACGATTGGCAGCGAGAGAACATTTTTTATGGTCCAACCGCTACTGTCAAGTGGCTCACTCTGCAACATTGGAACAACAAGAAAGCATTTGTCATTTGTCTGACATCCCTACTGGAGTTTGTAAAATCACCTCTCTTCCCTATAGCAGCATGAGGTCTTCATAGCTCTCGTACCTGGAACTGAAACATCTCCTCAGCTGGTGCATTCATGATGTTACAAATCTAAAAGCAAGAGAAATACAACAGATTTATCAAGGTGGAAATGTGCAAAATCAATAAATTTGGTGTTAACTGATCCAAATTTTTGTAGAAATGGAATAAAAAGAAACTCACAAAACCGCTCTCAGCAACATAAGTAGGCAGGCCGCTAGCCAAGGCCCAGTGATCTGCTGGTGGAGTGCTGTGTGAAGGACAATTTAGCAGGCATGAGCACATACCATCACACTGATTATTAAAATCTATCACTTTTAACTTTAGCTTTAAAGAACCTAATAACTAAGGCTTATTTACTGATCTTTTACTGGCATGCTATTACTTTCCACATGCATTATTTAGACTCAGGCAAATTATCCAAAAAAGGATTTACTTACGGTATTACTTTGATGTCTTCCTTCCCATGTAAGATATAATCAATCACTTTGTAAAATATTATCTCCTGAAGAAAGAATAAGATACACAGAGACAGTCATAGAAAAGTCAAGTGATGAGTGGTGATGGCTAACTCTAAAATGTGATATTAAATGTGTTATGAGTTGGATAAATCAAATAAAAGAACGTACCCTCCCATCAGGAGTTACAGGGCCAGCGTAAGGTGCCTGCTCTCCCATCAACACAGGCCAGATATCAAAGAACTCCTGGAAGGAAGATAGACAAAAACCTTGTGGTAATAAACACATTAACTCAGGATGTAGGATATTAGAGGCATTGAAACATGTCTTACCTTTTCCTTCGTCATGTCTAGTAAACCAACAGAGTAGCGGTCACAGTTGAGGTAGGCTCGGACTGTGTACAAGGCTTTGTGAAACTGTCGCTCAATATCTGTCAGCTCTTCAAATACCTTGTTGGCAGACCACAACAGCAGCTAGGATGCACAACACACATGCAGGACAGTAGTTCAATTAATGCAGTGCAATTCTGTATTTTTCTAAATTTATAAAATATAAATAGAATGAACAGTGACTTCTGATTGTCCTTTACCTGTCCTTTACGTGTCTCACAGCTGTGAAGATAACTCAGGTGGTAGATCTTCAAGTTCAAAGTGGCAATTTTCAGATACTTTAAAAAAAGCTAAATGGATAAACAGGAGAAAAATGGACCAATATAAGAGCATGATATGACACAATATAAGATATGGTGATGTGTGATTATATAAGATACAACGTAAGCTTAAAAAATGACCGAGATAGAGAAATACTACAGGACACAGGAACAATGTGTGCTTTTAGAAAGCTCAATGTACTGCACATAATCAATGAATGAATTAAAGGTAATGACGATATTCAGGCACTTAACAATCCTGGCAAATACAACTACAGCTACCAGAAACACATTATAATCTTTTTTGCAAGCAGTATTTATTCATATTCAAGTAGATTTTATGTGAATATGCTTTTAATTCTATACTGAACATAATAAACTGTGATTCAGATAATATACAGTATAGGAGTTTTTGGTTAATAATATTGTGTCTAATAGTTACGTAGTGTTAAAAACAGACATGATGCTTCTGTGAATTTAATTTTATAACTGACCTGTCTTCCCCTCAGGCTTATTTTCTATTTGAAGCTTAGTTTATTCCTAATTTAGATGACATTATCATACGTGATGGATTAATGACCTGACGTGTATTGAACACACTCCTCCTTAATAATCTACCAATCGGCTCAAAGGGAATTCCCTCCCAGCAATACACGACTCAAACAGGAGGAGTACAGCAGTGGGCTGACTTAGAATTATTATCTAAATCTATACTATAGTGATTGAGTTTATCTCTGTGTGTAAATGTCCGTCAGACTGTGTGCTCTTGTGTAAAACTCACATCTTCATCTTCAGCAGTGAAATGTGGCCCCGTGGTCTTGTTGAGAGCCATGATGACGGCAACCATGTCTTTGCCATTGAGGATGGGTGTTGCCAGAACACTCTTGGTCTCGTACTCTGTGAGTTCGTCGACGAATGAGCTGAAGTTCTCGTTCTAAAAGACAGCAAGTACTTGTTATTAGTGTGTGCAGTATTTACAGTAGGTGTACTTAACACATGCAGAACTTCATGTTACATTTCAGCTAGTTTCCTGTTACTGAGGTCACAAAAAAACCCAAAAAAACTCTTATTCACAGTTTTTATTTTGAAGAAAATGTTTGGTCCAAAATTAAATTGATCTCTAACATAATATACAGTTTATGTAATTTCATTTAATTATAGTTGCTGTAGAATGTCAGACATGTATTTACATGTATAAACTTTTTTCATTTATTCACATTAATGGCACTCCTAATCTATTAGAAATCTTGTTAATAAATGACGTTAGTTGTCTTCAAATTACTATTTCTAAGAATGTTTTAATAATGTCTAATGGTAGGCAATTCTAGGCCTCTAAAGTATCTGCTGTAAACAAAATCCACAACTGTAATAGTAACCCAGATGGAAAATCATTTATAATAACATATTTAGAAGAAATACCAGAAATCATGATATTCAAATTAAATGTAAAAGAATTACAAGGCACGTCCTCTCCATTGTTTACAAAAGCAAAATGTCCCACAATCATAGGATCAACCAGCTGTTTCCCAGGTGATGTCATCATAAAACCATAGTACTAATTTAAAATGGAAACAGTATACGTTTAGGTGGGTGTCTTTGAAAACCAGATGTAAATATCTGCTTCATTAAAATTCTAACTTTAAAGTGTATTGTAGACACACTGTGCAGTATCAGTGCAGTATCTGTTTTACATTCCTGCTGACTAAATGCCAGAGGCGTCTAATCCACAGCTAGAGCAGAGGCTGATGGGCTCTGGAAATAAATGGATTATGTCTGGCAAGGGGATTTAAACCTTCACTTAGTCAAGCATAGACCCATGTCATTAACTCCTGTTTCACTTGTCCACAATCAAAAGTGTTGGAAATGGGTTTTATGTGTAAGATAATTCAATAAAATAAATGCAGCTTTATAAAGCACCTGTCACTATCTGTCTAAGCTTTACATCTGTTGTGTTTGTCATAATAAAAATATTATTGAATGTCTTCTTCATTAACAGAGAAGTAGGTGCTATGTTACTATGCTATGTTTTAAACCGTGGCTAGTTACAGTACATCTTCACCTGTTTGATTGATAGCCACCCTATGAATTAAATTTGTGAGAACATAGAATATATATAGAATATTATATATAGTGTGTATCAACTCTGTCCTAACAGATAACAGCATTTATAAAAACGGGGTTGAATAACACATCTGTCCTATTCCTTGACTAAATTGTAACTTTCAAACAAATCCTCCTCATGTTTTTATTCTTATTTTGAAGAATTCAGTCCTCATGGTCGTGGCCTTGCCGCCTTTTTCAAACATGAGCTACTAACACTTGTCCTAAAACTACTTTTTTGGGGTTAATATTCCTTTAACATACCAGGCACCCTGAGTTATGAATGCCTGTTAGTGTGTTTAAAGTTGTAAAAGTTGAACACCAGTCTGCACACTACAAGATCGTCTTGATGGAAAGAAGGGGAGCTGAAGGAAGCTTTCACTTTCATTATTGGCTGATGCTTACTCCATCCATAACTTCTTACTTATAAGTCAATTTCCTGCTATAGCTTATTTTCACTGAAGACTGAAATATACACTTAAATGTCAAACAAAGGCCAAAACACCAAAAATGTTGCATCCCCGCTTTGTGTTTTATGCTGATGTTTTAACTTAAATTGTGCCTAAAGCAGGTTTAATGTTTGTAGGCAGTGAAAATGTCACTTTTTAAGAGCTCCAACTTTGAGATAAATTGCTAAGAAGATAAACTTCTAATTATTTGTTAAAGCCACGATGTGTAGGATTGAAAATTGGTGGCTGTGGCGTCACCTCATGGTCGTTTCATGAATGACACTCTGACAGCTCAACTGCTCTGCGTCCGGATAGCGTTTTATCTTTCCAAGCTTGGGATTAGTTTTAATTGGTGCCTTTCCCCCCCCCCCCCCCCCTCCCTCCCTCCCACTTACCTCTTTGACATCTTTCACATTAACGGTTTTCTTGGTCAGGGCCACGTGTCCAACTATTCCCATGTCCAGTGGATAGACGATCTCAGAGTCTGGCGGCACCACACAGTCATCCAACTCTGAGTCTGTGCCGACATTGAAGAGCCTTGTGGCGAGCTCTCCGATACCGTTGCGCTGCCGATACATGAACAAGCTGCACCGGTCAGCGTGGATGAGCGCGCTGATTCTCTTCAGGATCTTAAAGACCACCTTTTCCACATTGATGTTTTCCTGCATGTCTTTGATCAGTTCATACATGATTCGGCTCTCTTCAACCTTAAAAAAAGGAAAAACAGGCCAATTTTCAATAGTCTCTACCCGATCTTATCCTTCTTAATAAACAATTAGTGAAATAATTTCATTTACCTGACTTAGCTCCTGAAGCTTGCTAAAGTCGACTTGTTTCTCTTCGAGTCCTGAAACCTTCGATATGGAGGCTGCGCCCATCTTCTTGGCAAAGTACTCTTTCGCAAATGCTGGGTTCCCTTTGAGGAACTTTTCCACATCTTCCTGCACGCCCATGATTCCTTCTGTCTACTTTTCTCCTCCAAAATGTCCTTGTCTTCTCTTTCTTCAGGTCAGCGATGGAACTCCTGCTTGGTCCAACACTGCTCTAAATGAGCTACCTCCAACTTCTCAAAATGTCTGAGCAAAAGTAAAAGACAAAAAATGCCAAACACATACAGAAAAGAGTCAGTAATCTCCAGTTTAGACCTCTGAAATAAAAACGGACCTTACCCAATTTTTATACAGAAAGGGGGAAAACAGATGTGGACACATTCAAACAAGCAGGTAAAAAAATAATCCCCCCCTGTTAGTGGGATGAGCGGACTGAGTGAGGGAGAGCCCTGAGGAGAAGGCAGAGGGCTGAATCCAAGCAATCCTTCTGTCATCAGCAGATAGTGCTGAAGGTTAGCAGGGATCTGCCTATGCTAAACTTGTCAGCTGATCATCTTGTAACGGATATGTGGGCCAAATGATCCAGCCCCAGCATGCCTCAGAACATTCAGTACCTTTATGGCCGCATGATAGGTTGAATAAATCACAATAGATCAAAATGTGCCGGAAAGTCTTCTGTATGTACACTGTAAAAAAAAAAAAAACTTGAAATTGTTCACCTTACTATGATTTATAAATAAACTGAAAAAAATACATCTCTCTCAAACAGATTCAATCGACCATCTTGGCTTTATTACTAACGATGTAGACCCTAACAGCGGAAAAGGAATACCACCTCCAAGGAAATGATTAAACACATATTAAGATAAAAAATGAGAAAATTATTTGTCAGGCAGTCGTTGTGTTTGCACCAAAATTAATTGTTGATAATATCCATTCAGTATACAATCATATATTAATGAGTATTTTTTCTTTATTCCATTGATATTATTTTTCAGTGTATTGTTTCTGTCTGTCGCTCTCAAACATGCAGGCCTACAGCACCTGTACAAGCTCTTTAAGTCCTTATTAAACAAGGCCTCCTCTGGCATAAGCCGTATTTAGTTAGGACACTAGCTGATTATCTCAGCACCCCAACTCTCTGTCTTTCTTTCTCCACATGCAGTCTTTAATGCAGTCCACCTACAGTGCATTCCTGTGTTTCTGCACCAATAATCGGTATAATGATTTATCTCTTGTCATGCTAAAAAAAGGCTGAAAGAGACAGTTATTTCAGAGATTCTGATTTGACATTAATGGGATTGTATTGTCAGTAAGAAAAATACACACACACACACACACACACACACACACACACACACACACACACACACACACACACACACACACACACACACACACACACACACACACACATAAAATGAGAAACCAAGATGGTCTTTAAGAAAATCCTTTCATTCAGAGCAGGGAGCACCTGTCTATAATACAGTTTCATAAACATCTTAAACAAAAGGTCATATAGATAATCTGCTTCCACTATACTAGATTACGGCAGGTCCAGAGTGTGTGTGACTGTGAGGGAGGAGGGCGTAGCAGCCTAATTGGTCAGTTTAATAATACTGTGTGTTATTGGTTTGAGTGTGTGTGTGTGTGTGTGTGCGTGACTGTAGGAAATCCAACATCAACGTCACCTCTTTCTGGTACAGTTATTTAGCCTGGTGATTTTTGGATTGTTTAGTAGCACTCACCATTTATGTATTGCATTGTATATGCATTTTTTAAATATACTTAATTGTGTTTAAATAATAGTGCATTTTTAGGAACATTGAGCTAAACCTGATCTATCTTTGGTTTGGACAGGTGCGGAGAGGCGATGAAGATGGATTATCATCTGTGGCGACCCCTAACAGGAACAGCCGAAAAATGGTTCATGTTTTATCTCTTCTCAGCTGTCGTGACCTTCTGCAGACTATCAAAAATATTTTCCAAAACTATCTCAATCTTTTTCAGGCTATTCTCAACCTCAGTCATTTCATTTGCTGTGCTGGCGAGTGTGAAATCTCTGCATATCATGACACAAGTCCTGCAGAAGTGTTTTTACAGTGAACTCTTAAGAGGTGAAATATTTGTATGGAGTCTGGTGAGAGTTCTTAAAGGATTAGTCAGGCTGCAGCTGAATTAAAAACAGTCAAAAGAGGATTTTCCCCCTGTAAATCAGTGAAAACATACTTACAGTCTGTAGGCTGAGGGACTGGAAGGACAGATAGAGGTCTGAGAAACTGTGGGTGTAATCTGATTACTGGGAAAAATGTAAACATATCTCACTCTCATAGTTTTAATTATCCAAGCTAATATCATACCTCGAAATGTTACCAAAAGCCTCCTCTTTCTCAATATATAAATATATATCCTATAGGATTCATAGTTTTTGAGATCTAATTCTTAATTCATAGGAAGCACACTGTACAGCTCTCACTGACTGCAATAAAAAGTGCAGGTGGTCCTTTTCTTCCTTCAATATGTACAGATATTAAACATCCTCATCCTCTGTCAATCCAGCTGCCACTAATAGTGAACAGATCTCTGGACTACAAGGTTTAGTTTTAGGCAAATCAATTTCTCTCCATCAAAATGGGAACATTTTCTTCACATGTCAGGGCTAGTCTGATGGCTCAGTGGTTTAAGCATGGTCAGCTTCCCTATGAGATTACAAGGCAGTGGGTTTGATGTCTGCTCCTGCAAAGACTGTTCTTTTTAAGGAAGTGCAGACACAGAGACACACAGCTGGCTCCAAGAGAGATTATCTCTCTCCCAGTTACCTGTAAGACCATTCAAACCTTCAGTCGCTTCAGGTTTCACTCAATTCAAAACCACTTCAGTTTTACACACACACACACACACACACACACACACACACACACACACACACACACACACACACACACACACACACACACACACACACGCACACACACACACACACACACACACACACACACACACACACACACACACACACACACACACACACCAGAACAATGCATAAAAGGACACACTACACACTTGCATGCACAAACACACACACAAACCTAACTCCTTGTCACCTTGGCTCCTATCTTCAAATTAAGTTGTTTAGAAACAATGTTTGCTTATTTAAATATGCCTCCCAGCATGCATTGCAGTGATGTGAAAATTGTCCAAGAAAGCTTTTTGCCTGGACTATTGTGTGTCTTTTTAAATATGTGCAAGAGGAATCAGGTGGTGAAGATAGATATGCACGTTACTCGCTTGCTGCATATGGTTACATATGTATGTTTTCTATATAACCTCCACTACAGTGGTGCTACAATATTAAACAAATTTACATGCATTTTCTTCAGGAAATGCACTTTCCAGTTTGGCTTTAATGTTCTTCATCAATACTAAATACCAAAATACTCACCACTAACTGGTTGCAGTGTTGACATGAACCACAAGATGTCAGCAGACCCACATCTTACAACCTTTACTCATTAAAGTCCTGTTTAATGTTTTAACTTACGATGCTTGATTAGTTCTGTATTCAGACCTGTGTGTGTGGGCCTGCAGATAATAATGATATTAAAAACTTGAACTCCAAAATGACCAATCATTCCTTATAATCACATGGTAATTTGTAATTTTTAGGGAGCATTTTATGTCTTTATTACAGCTGGAAGTAGATGATGAATGATAATTCAACAATTCAACAAAGGTCTCCAGCTGGAAATGAGTGAGCTTAGAGAGGAAATACATGATTTTAATCATATCTTTCTAAATCATTCTCAACCAAGGCCCAAATAAAAAAGTCCTCCCTTCCCTTAAAAACCTTAGATTTTTTTCTTTTTCACATCACAATATACCAAACACAGGGTCACAAATCTAAATACCAGGAATAAGCTCCATGTTTTGAACAGTACAAGCTTAAGGTTTTAGGCAGCGGATGGTTGCGCAGTCCATGAACGTGCAAGTACTAATATAGACATAAACACAGTACAGCATTCATGATCAGCAGTCTGACAGTCCAATAATCATCTTAGCCATGGCCCTGGTCTGTCAGCCAATTAAAACCATCTGATGATCATGACCTGTGAATGGCAGCATGCTCTGTTGATATAACCACCTTTGGGCCCACTGGAGTCCTCAGACCAAAGGTTAATTTATATAGTTGGCTTTACAGGATCAAAAAAAAGGTACTTGTCATCAAACAACCTGCATTTTTACAGTAAAATACCTCAAGAAGTGGTGTGCCGTTTCAGAATGATCTGTGGGAATTTTATCATCAAATCTCTGTTGTCACCATGAGAAAGTCCTTCATGTCATTCTACTCATTGACAGTATTTACTTTGGCACATTTCATAACTGTGGCACAAATGCATATATTCAGTTTTAAAACTGATTTTGAAATTTTTTTTTTTATAAGCTCCCATATTCATCTCCAACTTCCAATGAATATAAAACATTGCCTTTAGTAATTTACAAAATCTATAAAAAGATGCGTGTTGAGTTTATTTCTGTCGATGATCCATTTCTGGCCATGCAAAAAGGATTATAGTGCTGAGCAGCACAGTCAGTGGAAAAAATAGATCGGCCGTCTTGATTGGCTTGTCTATCTTCATCCTTTTTGAGGGGACTGTTTATTATCAGTGTGAGGTGAGTCTGCTGTGGTTCATGTATTGTTATAAGTGAATGAAAGCAACAGATGAGAGAACTTTAATTAAGCAAAGACAAAAAGAGCAATAGCAGAACAAACCTGCACATGAAAAGACTTAGGACATCATTACATGATATGTTATGACAGCAGTAATCTCACTGGATCGGTGATAATCCAGGAAAACAAGAGTTCAAAAGTTGAAAGTGTTTGCGTGTATGTGTGTCCACGTGTTAAAGTGATTCCTTCTTCTCTGTTTTTCATTATATTTAAGATAAATTGCCATTTTGGTTGTTTTTTTTTGCAGTGAAAACCCTTCTCAAACATACATTATTGTTATTATCTAAATGTATTATCAGTGTTGGCGTTATTATTGGCTGATCACCTTGTTAGTTTGAACATTTGAGCAGCTTACAGACTATTACACATTGATTGTTCAACCATTGTTCTGTTTACTCTCAGTAATAACATGTATTATTTATATGTCCTTTATATTTTATATTTAAACTGTCCTGAGTTACTAATAATAATACTAATAATACTTAATACTCTAGCTAATACTTTACATATATTGAATGTCTCTGTGTGTGTATATGTACATGTAGGAATGTAATACATTCATATTATTATTCATGACAATCTAATACAAAATTTGAATTTAATGTAGATTTTTAAATTCAAAATCTAAATCATGAAAGCCAGCTACACTATGGTACATGATATAGATTATATTAAATTAGACTATATTACAAACTAGGACTGTCCCTTATTTTACCTCAGTTTTAGTTTTATTACCCATTTTGTGTTAATACATATATTTATGTACATTATAAAGTATATGTGCATTTATGTGTGTAATGCTATTTTTTTAACAAACTTTTTATTATTATTATTATTTGTATTATTATTATTATTATTATCAATAATAATAATAATAATAATAATAATAATAATAATAACAACAACAACAACAACAACAACAATAATAATAATAATAATAATAATAATAATAATAATAATAATAATAATAATAATAATAATAATAATAATAATAATAATAATAATGCATTTTATTCAAAGGCGCCTTTCTAAGCTTGTCAAGTTTTTTATCTGGTCTGCAACATTCATTACTACAAACTCTGAAAACTGCTTCCTTTATATATCCCAAACTGTAGTTTGTATTGTAGCACAATGAATATTGGTATAGTGTCATCTACTGTTACTTTTTAAAATGACCTCACTTCTCCAAACCGTATGATTTTTGTGATGCAGATATTTTATGATGTTTAAATTCTATAATCCTATAACATTGTATTGAACATCATCTTTTTTCATAAGCTCAATGCGAGAAAACTACGCTTTATCCTTTGAAGAAATGTTGCTTTAAGTAAGCAAAGATTCAAGCACCAACATTGGTGATATAAGAATCCTATAGATGTTTTCTTTTACTTATTAACAATAGTGCTGTGTGTTTATATTTGCACCTGCATCTGCTCAGGTGTTGCCTGTTGTGCTTCCCATCAGTTACATAAAGGTCTGATTGTTTTTATAGTAAATCTCGGGCAGGTTTGAGCGTAGAAGCCAGATTACGGTAAGTATTTCAACCCAACAGGATTACCTCTAGATTTAAGCACCTTATTTAGTTCCAAGCAGTGAAAATCAGTCATAAGCTGTCTGTAGTGTCTGTATATAAAGGCAGCCTTTGACACAACAGTCAATCTGGTGGATAACCACGAACGGTACTACAGTTTCATCATTGCTGATACTCTGATCCAAAACAGGTAAGAGGCTGAAATTTTACTAATTTTAAGACAAATGCATTCTTTTTTCTCGTTCTCTACGTTTCTTTAGTCTGTATCAGTGATAACCAGCAAAAAACAAGTCAAATTAGGTTCTGTGAATATGTCTGTAACTTTATCTGTTGTCAGACATTAAAAGCAAGTCTGTTGAAATAACAGACTTAATGATCACGTTACTTACTACATTAAGTGTTAATACCTTTGTGTTTCTTTTTGAAGATGTCATTTTGTCCATGTGACATTCTCCTGGGATTAAATTTTCAGAGTTGATTTAAGACTAAATAAGTTTTAGACTGCACCATCTAAAAATGTGTATTGCTCCAGCATAACTGGGGATCTAATAGGCTGTCAAACAGTGCTACTACATGTCATTAAATGGTACAATATATTGATAGTGCGTTCAGATTAGACCCAAACGTGCACAGTTCGATCGATTCAGCAACCCAGTAAAAATAAACCCACAGCCTGTTTCAGGTACTGACCCTTAGAGCGCCATGAAAACACTAATAATAATGTGTATTCATTGCAGAATGACATCCTCTAAACTGGCCTTGCTGCTGGTCGTGCTGTCCTGCATCGAAAGCTGTTTGTCCGCCTCCTGCATTGTTGACAGCTTCACAGTCAAAGACGATTTTGACCCCAAGAGGGTAAGTCAATTCAAAACACAGACAAACAGCATGCTGGGGGGGAAAAACGGTTGAAAACTTCTACTGATTTTCTCCCTCCTTTTCCTGTCACTACAGTATGCAGGGAAGTGGTACGCACTGCAGAAAAAAGATCCAGAGGGCCTTTTCCTACAGGACAACATCTCTGCAGAGTACACCATCGATGATGATGGCAGCATGACCGCTTCCTCTAAGGGACGTGTCACTCTGTTTGGGTAAGTCTGATGGCCGAGTAGAGGTTTGACATCACAGGAATGATACACATCTTATTTCACTTACAGTCAGTAGATACGTTTATATTATTCACTTTAGTGAAAGTAAAACCAGCTGGCCTCACCCTTCTTTGAAAACCTCCTGGTTGGGCCAAAGGGTCAGTTTAGTCACAAAGACCATATTGACTCTTGAAGATCTGTACAGCTCAAAGATTTAGTTTCCTGGGATCAGGAGTTAAGAAAGGCCCTCAGGTTCTGTTTGTGGTCCACCTGAAGATTTAAGATAGCAGCAGGTATAATTTTCTAGACGCGCATTCTGAACAGCATTAACTACAAGCTTGGTTTTCCCTGGATTATGGAGGATTAAGAAGAAATGCAATTTGGAGAGGTAGGATTTAACATAAGAATGCTTTTACAAACATACAGCATTACAGCCGATTTAAGTGCTCATGGCATGAACAAGCGCAATCTAGGCTTCATTTAGATACATTATAGAATATACTGTGTGCATTCTGTTATAATTTCCTAACTTAAGACTCATAAAGACTCATAAAGATAATAACTTGTTTGTATCATCATGTTGCAGCTTCTGGGTTGTGTGTGCTGACATGGCTGCCCAGTACTCTGTCCCTGACCCCTTAACCCCCGGCAAGATGTTCATGAACTACCAGGGACTGGCCAGCTACCTGTCCAGTGGAGGTGAGCTGTGAATAGATATACTCCTGACATCCCTCTAACATCCCCTCATCCCCTTTCCACACTTGCTAACCTCTCTCTCTATTTACATCCAGGTGACAACTACTGGGTGATCGACACCGACTATGACAACTACGCCATCACTTATGCCTGCCGCACCCTGAAGGAGGATGGCAGCTGCGAAGACGGCTATGCCATTATCTTCTCCAGGAACCCCCGTGGCCTGCCCCCCGCCATCCAGCGCAGCGTCCGTCAGAAACAGGAGGAAATCTGCATGGCTGGCCAGTTTCAACCTGTCTTGCAGTCTGGAGCTTGCTAAATAGAGAAAAGAGAGAGAAGAGAGCAGAAAAGTGTGCCAGTCGGCTGCAGCCTAGGTGGTTTGACAGTGAGAGGAGGGAGAATGAGAGTGCATGCGAGAGAAGGTGTGTTTGTTGTGTATGTGCAGTGAATAATAAAAGAAGAAAGAAAAAATGAAGCAAAGATGGTGAAAAACCTGCTTGTGTCCCACCAGGATTCCAACTGATATATTTCCTCTTCTGTTCATTACTGTTGCTGTGGCTTGAGTGAATGTGACAAATTAAAATTTCAAAAAATATTTTTCTAATCAAATATCTGTGGAGTTACTCTTTTTTTTGGGGGGGGGCTGTTCAACACATGTAAATTCACTACACATATGTAGGTAGATGATAAAACTCTTTGAACCATAAAAACGAAGTGTTTGTCAGCAGTTCAGACTGAAAAACAAGTTGCACTTTGGCCATGTACGTAAGTGTCTGTGATCCCTCCTGAGCCCCTGAGAAAATGCAGCAAAACCCAACACAATACACACTGAGCAGTAATGGGCTTACCGGTGGTCTGATGGTCAGAGACCTTAGTCCTATTATACTAATTCACCTGTTAGGCCAATTAGTGTGCTCCAGGGGTCAAAGATCATATCAGCAGTTTTTCTCAAGCTGGGTCTTGTTTGGACAGCAAAGAGGCCTGAGCCATATGCAACAACATGATGCGTAATGGTAAAATGGTACTGATGGTGGTTTTTTGTTGTTGGGTTTTTTGTGGTGACAATAGGATAAATATTGACAACTTAGTCGTGGTGGATTAAGGGTTTCTATGGTACCGTAAAGAAAGCCTGAACCAAAGAGGAGACACTTTCTATAGCTGGTGGTTATCCTTCAGCTGTTATACAACAAGCTGGAGTGAAATGTGTTAAATCCAATCATGTGCACGTATTACTGTGCATCAGTGCGACAGACACAATGCCCTGGCTAATATTTTTATTTGCTCAGACTGTACGACATATAAGCAAGCTGGACTGAGACATTATCCACATTGTTGTTTAACTCTCTTACCCAGTTGTGGACCATAGAAGTGACCAAATGTATCAATAAGCATGTTTTTTTATTGTCATATTGTGCTATATTTTTTACATCTATTAGTACAGATTCTTGATACTTGGCAAATGTTTTGATCTGCAGCAGCATCAAACCAAGTGCAGTGATGTTTACTTGTTTTTTGGCATCTCACTTATCTAACACACTTGGTCAACTACAATACACAAACCTTAACCAGAATAGGTTGAAGCAAAGAAGTTTTTGTGACATGAACACTGTGGGAAAAAAACTGGTTTGCTAGAAAAATCTTCTTTTCTGTGTTGTGCTGTGCTGTTTTTTTTTTTTTTTTTTTAGATCATAGCAGATTTTGTTTGGGTGTCTTGCTCATCATTGGAGAAGCATCTCAGGTGTTAAATTAGAATATGTGTGACAAGGATCGTGGTTTAATCACTGTGAGTAATGACACCGGCTGGTGGGACAATGTGTAAAGGGCACCAGGCCAGAGCTACAGATAGTCTGCCTGTAAACTAGCTTAGCTCTGATGGGATCAGCTGTTTGAACTTACTGGAAATGAGACCATCTGTAATTCTCTGTTTAAAACAGCTAAACCCAAACAGCTTTTTTCTGTACTCCTGTCAAGATTTAGCTTGTGTGACAAATGTCTTCTACTCTACCACATTCACTCTTTTCATATCATCTTGTTTTTTTGTTTTACTATAACAGGCACCACTTTGAAGGAAAAAGGGAAAAGGACAGGAAAATGTCAAAAAATACAATAAATTTGTACTAAAGTTTCATGCTGTTGAGACCCATATGGTCTCCATGTAAACAGGCTACAAGCCTGAGGTAAGACTGTAAGTGGACTGCTCTGATACTGATACTGATACTCCAACTCAGAAATCCCACGTCTGGAAGATAATCTTAAGTCTAATGATATTTTCTAATGCAGCCTGATAAAGCTGTTATAACGATGCAAAACTTAAAATGACAAAGCAAAACTCAGAAAATGACAATCTTCTAATTTATATGGCCATACTGTTGCACATTTGAAGACTTGAAGTACGGTTGAAAAGCAGGATTCAACTAGTATCAACCAGCTGTGCAGTATACTGACCTATGCTGTTTTATCCCTCTGCCTCACATCATTTTACATTGTGAATGTTTGCAATTTCCCATCTACTGTTGCTGAATAAATGATTTGTAAAGTGGTATAAAAAGACATGTCCACTAGAGGGCAGTCAAACAGCAGGCATAAAACCTTTCAGACTAAAATATGTCACTGTTAATGACTGTCACATAAATGATGTTATGTATGAATATTATTAATAGTCTTATAATAATCAGTGTTGCTTTGATTCCATATTAGAGTCATCTGATCAGTGGGAGCTGATCTACCCACTGACTTTACAATTTGCACTTACTTCTTAATGTGTTACACACAGTTTTAAATTCTCATGTGTTGTATTAAGATTCAGCTCAGTGGATGTTTCTACTTAACATGACATTCCTAACGTTTTTTTTCATGTGCTGCTGTTTAAAAAAAAAGAAGAAGAAAAAAAAGCACGTCATTAACCACATAAACAGGTGAAGGGATGACGGGTGTAGGGAGCTAAAAGATAATGGGCCCTATTGTGTTTGAGCTCGTGGTCTCATGGGTTGGGGTGAGATTTAATATGACTGTGGATTATTGTTGTGTCTTTAAAATGTCACCCTGCTCATGTTAGCACACCACAGAAGAAAGTATGGCATTATACAACTTATTACAGCATGCTGGTCTCATTTAAGAAAGAAGTGGAGTCTATCTAACAGGTGGTTTTGTGCAGGTTTGTATTAGCATAGCGTCTGTATGTGGAGGATATCTGGAGGACTGCTTGTTTTTGAAACACCACCAGACCGCTTAATCCAATGATCTGTTTGTCTCCAACTCATCTGTGTTGTCATTCTCTCTCTCTGAGTTTCTGTCAGTGTGTGTGAGGAAAGGATGAAACTGAAGAAAAAGAGAGAAAAAGAAAGTCAGAAGGTGACTGTGTTTGTACACATTTCTGTGATTTGGGCTCCTCAGATTTGCTCTACATATGAGGCACTGCAACAGAAAACTGAACACAACTCTATATTTCGTCCACCTGGTCACACACAGATTTGTGTATCCATAACTTCAGAGGGGATTACATTGAGTTACATTAATTATTATTAGTCTTAACTAGTCCTAACCTTAACCTTAAACTTTAAAGTCCTTGGGATTTGCTTTTAATCCATAAAAGGGAGGCGAGTCCCAATATATCTAAACATATGTATTTCTCAAGCACATCAGTTTTACAATCACACACACACACACACACACACACACACACACACACACACACACACACACACACACACACACACACACACACACACACACACACACACACACACACACACACTGGTTCTTGTGTTGTTGTAAATTAAAACTTGATTCTATTCAAAATAAATAATGACAAAATCTCTGTAACTTCTTCCTGGAGGCCATGTGTGCAACCCTTTCCAGGAATTTACCTGGACAAAAAACAACAAACAAATACAACAACAACATTAGCTTCATTGGCTTCACTCATACCTTTGATTATATGCAAATAAATGATCTCTTGTTCTCAGCCTTCAAGACTTATTTTTCTGCAAACAAGAAAAATGTCATTTTATGCTAATCGACTGAGATAATTCCACCCGTCCCCATTTACAGTTTTCTAGAAATAAAGGTCAGTGTTTTGTTATACAACACAAATTGCTTCATTAGTATCAAGAAAATCAGACACAGAAATATTTGTTGACATTTGACAGTAAAAGAATCTCAACCCACGAAAAAGTTAGGACTCTATAATAGATAGTATGACATGTGCAGGGGGATTGCAAAGAGTTGATTCAGAAATACAATCTCAAAGCTGCTTTGGTTCGTAGTTTAAAATGTCTTAAGATGCTGTTAACTGTGAAATGTCAGTACAAAGAAGATTTTAAAGGCTCACCCTCAAGGGTTGGATTTTGGCTTTTATTACACAAATATACTCCACATGAGGCGATTTGTTCTTTTCAAAATGTGTACAGAGGACATTTTCATTTTCTTTGTTCAGTGTTTACCTGTTTGAAAACTTTGTTGACCTCATGTCTCTCTGTTTGTACTGAGAGAGTTGTCCGACTTACTGTCTCTGTTTTGATGAGTCTTTGAGTCATCTGACTGGGAACCTGTCGGCAGTCTTGACATACTGTATGTGTCCAACTGCTCTTTAAACGGGTTGTTTATAATAATTTTGGTCATAACAGGGTGTCTCATGAGCACCCCTGAGTCTCATTTGGTTGATTCCTTCTACAAGCAGTATTTCAGTGCTCACATTTAGACATTCACTATACAGGATGTTTTTTTTAAAAAGCTCTTGAAATGGTCACTACTTGTTTGAAAATCATCATGTCTGAAGTTAATATTCTGTTGTGTGTCCTTCTGGTCCACACTGCCCATTACATTTGCTCTGTAGACAACAAATACTGGTTTGGAAAATATTAGAAACCCAATTGGTGGAAACAGTTTAGAGCTGCTGTCTCAGTTTGCATGTTTAATAGAAATGATTCAAATGTTTTGCCATGTCAGAATTATTATGAAACCCTCTGGCAAAACTTGAAAATGTTGTCATGGTTTGAAAACTTTAAATACCTAAAAGCTGTCTAATTAATTATCATTCATTTGGATTTGGCCTCAGATACAGCGTGCAGAGTCATGCATGTGGGACACTGGGACACTGGGACATTCCTTTTTTCAGCTCTTCATTTGTTTCCCTTTGACCTGTTCATGAGCATTTTTGGTGCACAGTGACCCCAGTAAAAAGGTTGTGACTTATATTAAAGTGTTGTTGGAAGTCACAGTGAGGTTGTTGTGTCATGACAGACAAAGTGAGCTTTCAGGTCAAAAGTGCTTATTAAAGGATTATCAGATATATTAGTCACATTTTTTTCTCTCAAGTCAAACAGAAAAAGAAAAATCCTAAAATTACCCAAAAAGGAGTTACGTCTTAATCTGAATACACAGTTCTTGCTCATGTTATTTTGAATTAAACCTGCCAATTCTGGATCATTTATCTTCAAGCAGAGACACAGATGTAAGTTGCATGGCTGCCTGTAAGTAAATTATTTTATTTAGCAATTCTGTCTAATGAATTTATTTGTATTTAATTCATTGTTACCAAAGTATCTCTTTAATAAAAGACCTGTGGCACATTTTGTAACTGATAGAGACATTACCTCAGGCAGGCATTCCTCTCCTTTTCACATTTGTATTATCTTTTGATATAATTATCTATCAATTTTGTCATCATTGTAGCTCCTTTTGACTTTCCCATCAGCAATTCCATGGACATTTATCATTGAAAGTTTGCATGATTAATTACATGAAATTCTAATATTACACTGAACAACAGGTGATAGTCAAGTAACATGTATGAAGGGTTCATTTTAATTCTGTCTTCACACATTAACTGACACAGAAGATACAGATTTAAAAACTTAAACAAATTATTATAATATAGTATTATTTTATCAGCACATTTTGTATGACATATTTTAATTATTGCGCTGCAGCACTGACAAACTCAAAATGTATATATGGTAAAAAGTCAGAACAGTGAAGCTAACTAACTAACTAACTAATTCATCAACAAGGGTAGATAGTTGCATGTTTTATATAGGATTTAAATCTCATCGGGAGGCAAAGTTTACATGATGTTAAACTTAAGAATACTTTATTTAGATAGAGTACAAACACAAAAACAACCAAGATGATTAAACTATAATCATCTAGAAGGAGTAAAAGCATGTATTACATTTACTACAGTAAACTTTACCACAATAAGCAATAAATATCTTGCTGAGGTACACAACATTTTATTATTACCTAAACTCTATGAAGATGGGTTAGTTCATTTTTCTCTCTTCAGAAACAAACTAGAAATTTTGGGGAAAAAAATCTCTCTGAAAACACAAAACATTCATAGTCGAATAATACCCCCCCCCCCCAAAAAAAAAAATCCCTATTCTGCTGAAAGAATGAATGACACTGCTGCTCCATCTCCACAGCTCATATTTAATATTCTCTCTCTCTCTCTCTCTCTCTCTCTTGCTCTCTGTTTTGCAAATCAGTGAGTTTTCCTCCTCCTTTCTATTTCTTGGTCTCCTCGATCTGCTCCACCTCGCTGGATTCATCCACCACCTTGCCATTAATCATCGTCTGAGTCACCACCTTCACAATCTTCCTGGTACGAACATCAGGCTCCTCTGCACAGGAAAGAGAACATGCAGTAATATCAAATGAGAAAGAGAAGCAATGTGTAACCCATCTACAGCAAATGAATGATGTGTTTTGCCAAGGATAATGACTATGTGCCTTTCTAACTAAAAACATGAAACTATTCTGTCTCACGGAGAACTCTTAAAGACGTCACAGTCTGTGATCCTGTGTCATCTTTAGTCTGTTAATGTTGTGAGACAAACACCTTCCAGTTTGTTAATCCGTCAGTGTGAGTCATTCGGATTTAAACATAGTTACAACACTGGGATAAATATTTTTTCCACTCCCTCATTAGTTGCTATAGGAGTGGAGCTTTCAGTGGTGTTTGCATTGTTTGTACGTTCATAAAACTATCATTAGCTCTGGGTCATTTGGGTGTGTGTGGAGGAATATACGTCTGTGTTTGTCTGTCGGTGCCATTACACTGCTGTCTCCAACTCACAAGACTCCATATAAGGTTCAGCTATTGTGCAACAGCTGTTAAATAAACATTTTTGAGCATTGTGCTGTACTTATCACCTCCATCATTTCATCTTTAGTCAGTCTTTACCTCTCTGCAGTTCCTTTCAGGCTGGTGTACTATTATTACATAATACTGTGCTTGAATGTCTTTCTGTCGTGCTGTAATACAAACAGTGACTTCACTTCACTTTCTTTGATGAGTCACAAAGCAGCCGAAATTGAAGTACTTACTTTTTGGTGGAGGTGGAATTTCCTTGATTCTGCAGGGCACAAAGGAAACATAACTGATTATTTAAATAGATTTGGAAAACAAGATCAACACATTTTGAGTAATAGCTCAACGTGAAGCTGGAGCAAACAGCTGGCTAGCTTAGCTTAGCATAAAGAAATAAACAAAAACCAAAGTGGTGATTATGGTTTTCACATGGGAGTTGTTGCTTTTGAACAGATCCAGGCTATCTGTTTCCTCCTGCCTCCGGTCTTTATGTTAAACTAAGCTAATCAGCTGCCGACTTTAGCTTCACATTTAGCGTACAAATACCAGAGTGGTATCAATATATACCCACCTAACTCTCAGCAAGACTAGTAATACAGTCAAGTACATTTTTGAGAATTGGAAACATGACATCATCACTAAACTGAAATTCAACATGGCATGAAACAGGCCTGTACAAGATCAGACTGGTTGTAAATAAACTACATAAATAAACAGTTTAGTCAGATTATCCAAACCAATTTATTTAAACTGCTAAAACTGAAAGTTATCACACCTGAAATGTTGCTACTAATTCCTAATTGGACAGAAAAACACTGCTTGGTCCACTGTGCTGAGTAGGTCAAATATGAACTAGGAAGTAAATTGGCAATCTTTCCGGTTGTTTGTGTAGTAATTTTACTGCTCGCCTATCCTCTAGATAAGTTTGGGTAACATCAGGGTTTGTTTAACACCTAAATGATTGTTAAAGTTTCTTGCCTATGTCTCAATTAACTTGATGACAACATTGTAAATGTTACTGGTAGAAATGACGACCAAAAAATAAAGACCTAACTTTTAAGTCAACATGGCTTAGAGGTCCTCGAAGTGCTCAAAATCATGAAAAATTTTAACATCTTACATTTCCATGACAACATACTAAAATATGGCCAGCGATATGATCAAACAAGCCACTAAGTGATCCTCAAACTGAGCTGGTTAGAAGATCTTATTCCCCTTTAACTCTTGAATGACTGCTTTTTTATTCTCCCTTTTCTTCATCATATGTTATAGCCTAAACTCACGTTTCCTCTCCCTCCAGCAGGCGCCTGTAGGTGGCGATCTCCATTTCCAGGTTCTGCTTGATGCGGAGAAGTTGCTCGTAGTCAGTTTTGGTCCGCTGCATGTCAAGTCTGAGCTGGGAGAGGTCGTCCTCCATCTGACTCAGGGTGGCTTGCAGTCGCTCCATCTCACATGAGTATTTCTGACCCGTCTCACCCAGGTTACCCTCCAGAGCTGCTATCTGAGGACAGAAAGGGACGGTAATAACAGAGCTGACTGAACACCACGTTGTAAGATTACCATTGTGTGCTTTGTGTGTCATAAATGATTGTTGTCTACGAAATGTCCAAAAATCATTCATAACTGTGCTATGAGTTACTTCTGTACTATAGCGAGTGTGCAGTAATGTGATGTTTCAGGTCTGCAGGTATTCAGAGCTCTGGCTTTTATACCTCCTTCGATTTCCTCAAAAGGTGTTTGCCAATGGAAATCAAACCTCAAGAATGTCCCTTGATTCTTAAATTACTTCCCAAACCATTATCAACAAATAACCATGAACTGACAAGGCTTTGGCATCCAAAGCAAACATTTGCTGCTCAGACTCGATTAGCCATCTGACCACTGAAACTCACCCCCATACAGTTTAGCAACTGACTCCGTTATGCCCTCACATGACTTATCAGCATGAGAGTTTACTGTCAACACAGGATTACAAGAGAGAACATCTTTTCCCAGACGCTAATGATACAGGATGGTGGATTTGCACAAACTAAACAAAAAAGGATTTTCTATGTGGTTTCTTGCCAAATCCCATAAAAAATAGCTCTTACTTAAACGCAACACCATTACTAATTAGGGCTTTGTGAAAAGGTAATACTCCTAACCATCATGCACCTTTTTATTTGCATTTGGTTTTGCTTGCACAGCTACAAATATAATACCTGATTATTTTTATACCAAAAACCTCTCCTAAAAATGTCAGACTTTTGACTCCAGAGATGAGACACAGCAGTTTTTTTGTCTCTTCTGGCACCACAAGCAGATTGTTTTGTTAACAATATTCAAGGTTTTTTTTTGTTCTTCTGGAGCCAAAATATATGAAAACTCATGCATTGGCTATGCATTGGGTCAATGAGAAACCTCTTTCATCAGAAGACCCCACGGTGTGTAGCTATGCTTCTGTTTGTACTCCTCAGCTGCAGCAGCTCACCTGTTTGTGCAGACTCTCCAGCTCCACCTCCAGGTTCTGCAGAAAGCGCTGCCTCTCAGTTAGCTCGCTCTGGGCTGCTCGCAGGGCTTCGTTGCTCTCCTTCACCTCATTCTGGACCGTCTCCAGCTGATCAGAAGAAAAAAAAGATAGAATATTTCAGTGAATCTGTTTATTAAAGGGAATCCTCTGGTCATGAGAAAAAAAGACGTTTATGACCTTCTTGTGATACCACAGCTCGGCATGTTCCTTGTTCTTCTTGACAATGCCCTCATACTGGCTGCGTAGGTCAGACAGAATGGATCCCAGCTCTGGCCCACTGGCCGAGTCCACCTCCACATTCACCTCGTCTCTAGCAATACGAGACTTCATCTGCTCAAGTTCCTGCAAGAGAAGTAGTTTACACATTTAATGTTGCTTTGTCACAGTGTGTGTAGCAGTCTCTACAATAAACTACACTTAACTTAAAGTTGTGTAAATATCTAATGTGTGTTAGTGTCTGTGTTGTATTTATGTCAACAGGTGACATATGGAACCAGGAAGAGCTTTGTGAATCCTACACCACAGGGTGGCAGAGAAGATCTTCAATATTTATACGTTCTCCATCAATAGTTGATGAAGCAGAGCTCACCTTACCCCTGACCCACACACACACACACACACACACACACACACACACACACACACACACACACACACACCCTCCCTTCATTCAGCACGCTCTCTGGATCTCTTTCACTCTCTCCTGTGTGACATTGTCTCATGTCACATGCAATTTGTTTTAACGTGATCTAATCTGGTTTTAATGCTCTTTACGTACAAATTCATAGATTATTTTCTATCCTTGGTTTGACAATAAAATGTGATATTATTCTTTGTTTTATGCACAGGAAGCATTATTTCATAAGACTCTGGGAAAAAAAAACAGTGTGATCTAGTTTCTCAGCTAACCCCCAGAGATGCCGCTTTTCTATTTCAGTCGGGGAGGTCTACAGTATATATTCAACATGAAGAAGTGACATAGATTTCATAGACAAAGAGACATCTACAGTCTGCAGTGAGCCTGTTGAAGAGACCAAACCACCATCCCATCACTTTGCTCACACTGGACAGCATCAAAGTAAAATAGACAAACGGTCAAATGTAAAATGATTCTATAAGTAAGTATGTGGTTGCACAATAATAGTAGTAGTAAGTTAAAATAGTGCAGAAATGTTGTCAAATGTACAACTTGAAGCCTTCTAAAAGTCTTGAAGCAATATCTGTCTCATCCCAGATCTAACTTATACAGTGCAAATACTGACATTTCTTTTCATGACTGTGAAAAAACTGTATTGTAGAGTACTGAACGTGCCCTTCAGCACAGTTTTATTCATCTCTCGTTTCGTCTTTCCTCTGGAGAGACCGAGTGAGAACATTTATCTTAGTTTATCTTCCCCCCTGAGGAGAGTAGTCAGGGTGCCTCGGATCAGCTGACTGGAGAGAAAGAGCAGGTTTAGGAAACCAGATCCACCTGCTCCTTTTGTTTGCAGTAACTGGAGGACCACCTCTGTTTCTCTCTCCTGCCCTAAAAGACCTTGTAAGTCTACCAAATTGGGTCAGTCAGACACCAGACAACTTGTTGTTTGTGTGGGCAGTTTGGAGGATAAGCAAGAGGGCCAAAATGAAAATGAGATGAAATGTTCAAGGATGGAGAGTGCAAATGAAACACTATAACTCATAAACTCAAAATACCTCCTCATGGTTTTTCTTGAGGAAGTAAAGTTCTTCTTTCAGGCTGTCCAGATCTCCCCTCAGAGAGGCAATGATCTGCTCGTGGTCTGTCTTGGCCTTCTTCAGTGCAACACAGTCCCGCTCCACAGACTGACACATCACCAGCTCTGTCTCCCACCTAGTAAAAGCAGGAACAATGCTATAGAGTCTACAGACACACTAGCAGATTGTCAAGTGGTGCTTCGAGCTAAATCCCTAATGTCAATGCCAACATGCTGGTGTTAAAGTTGACCAACTTGGTTAGTTAGTTTAATTATATTCAAAGTACAGCTGAGGCTGATGGGAATGTGATGAGTTTTGCAGGTATTTGATCAAAAACCAAAGTATTGGACACATTTTGACCTGATGATGGCGCTAGATGAAAAATCAGAAAATCATCAATTACAATATATCTATATACCTCACAGGGATATGGAGATTTGAGACAAATTCCATGTCACTTCATCTAATAGTTATTGAGATATTAGAGTCCCAATACAGCATATACCCTAACTGGAAGGGTAGCTTCAAGTTTATAATTTACCTCTGAATTTACCTTAAATAAGTTAAACATTAATGGCAATATCTACATACATTTACATTTAAGAGAAACATTTTGTTCTATGGCAGCTGTTTTCATTACAATCAGTTGTCAAACTATTCAAGAACTATGAGAAGCAATGGACACTACTGCATGGATTAAACCCAAACTGTTCTGTAAGTCATGCAACGAAAAACAAACAAGCCCATTTAAAACAAACCAGTCTCTTTTTTTTATCTACATAGTGTAATCATTAATCACTCACTTGATTCTGAAGTCATCAGCAGCCAGTTTAGCATTATCGATCTCTAACATGAGACGAGCATTTTCCAAGGTCTTCTTCCTCACCTGACAAATATTAACATGGGGGTAACACTGTTATAATAGATTTGAAAAGAATCTTCAGAGTTAAAGTGTATCACACTCAATACCACTATATCAGATGCTTTTTTTATGTTTCATACAGTATGTTTTTGTTTAATGGAATTGTGAATGGTTACAAACGACACCTGAAAACGTGTCCAATGAGGCAACACATTCCAACTTCATTAAACTGTAAATAATGATTAACTTTGCCTTCGCTCTGTTGCGTTAACCCACAGGTCAAGTGTGGGTAAAGATCTGCTTTTATTGAGCTTACTGATGCAGCAGGTCAGCATTTACACGAATGTTTTGTCTTCACCAAAGTCATCATAACTTTTTTGTGCTTTGCTGATGGACACTTACAAAACTCAGAACTTAATTTATGTCTACACGTGGTTGCATATTCCTTCACGTCTTCAGTACCTCTTGCTCAACAGCATGAGCCTGGGCCATCATGGTATCGAGATCATGACCTTTGGGAATGCGGTCAATCATCAGCTGCTTGATCTTCATCTCCAGGTCTGCGTTGGAGCGCTCCAGTGAACGCACCTGGAGCAAGACAAAGAGACATTTAAACCCTGAGATACCAGCGATCAAAGTGTTTCAGCTTGCTACTAATAAGATCATTTCCTTGTCTGCAAGGTGCCAAATAGGTGATGCACACATCACCTATTTGGCTGATGACCAAAACGGCCAACAGTGCAGCACTGTGTCATCTGTCAGACCTTGTCTAGGTAGTTGGCCAGACGGTTGTTGAGACTCTGCATGGCTTCCTTCTCGTTGGTGCTGTTGCCGTGCAGCCCATTAAGTTGCAGGCTGATTGGGCCGTTGAGATCTTGGCTGATAGAAGCTGAGCGGGTCAACGGGCTCGTAGCTGAGAAAGAGACTGAAGCACGGGAGCGAGCACGCCCGGTGTCCATCATAGAGCGGCTGGAAAAAGAGGGCTGACGGCTCATAGAGTAACCCCTCAATGACATGCTGGAGGCCATGATGGTGGCTGTGAGGGGAGAAGACACAGGGAGCAACACAAGGAAACTGGAAATTAGATGGTGTGCTGGTGAAGGCAATTCAATGACTTTTCAACATCAGTATCATCACATTGTCAACCAGGAATCGATGCTCAATCAACTATAATCATAACTGTAAATCAATGTTATTTGAATGTCGCTGTTATCAACGTTGGGTTTCATCGCTATTGTAACAGTGATTCAACATTGATATTTCAATATCAACCATTCTGATGATTCAGATGGAAAATCAACATTGTTTCAATGACTCTTTGCTATCTGGGATATAAAGAGAGACACAGAACAAGAGCACAATCACAGATGTCACATCTATCACAGCACCTAAGGGCTTGGCCGTAGCTACCATTGAGGACACCGAGGTCATGTCCTCGGTATTTTTTTCTTGAAGTTTTGTTTCATTGTGAAGTGAAAATAGCCGACGAGACAATTATCCTTGCATCAACGGACCGTCACGTGACACGTACTTGCAGATACCGCTGCCATGTAAAAACGAAAGTAGTCGGCTATAACCAGCGGTGGAGTGAGGTCTTGAAATCCACCGGCCCTGGTGTTAAGTCCCAACTTGTTTCCAATTTAACAATTTTAATTTGTTTTCCTTACCGAACAGCTCCAGCTGTGTTGCGCTTCCGTGAGCAGATTATTCACAAATTCACAAATAAACACAGCATATTACTAGAGATTATTAAGTCGCTGTTATATAGTGCTCACTTCCAGAAAAAATATTCGCTGCAGTAGATGTGAACTGCCACTTGAAAATCACCAGATATATGTTGTCTACTTTTGTGAATTGGACTTTTTGGACCCGATTTTGCAAACTGTTCATTCATTGGATGAGCCCTTTTCTCCCTTTCCCAGCAGGCCGTGCTCCATTCCACATTTTAAGAACAAACAAAGAAAATAATATAATGCACTTATAATTTTTAAATATACAACGATGGAAGTTGTAGAATACTGAAATATGAGTTGATTTAAGTTGCAAAATTGGAAGTGATGAGAAAGAACTGGACCAAAATCTTCTACAAGTCATGGTTGTAGTTTTGACCTCGGTATTTGAAAAGTCCTGGCTACGGCCTTGCCTAAGGGTCCATTTCTCTGAGGGGAAAATGGATGAAATTATAGATGTCATAAGAAAAATACATAACTGAAAAGGCCTGCCTGTTTGACCTCCTGCAGTCATTTTAAAGCTAGTGTTACACGAGATCCGGCTGTAGAAAAGCTCTTTTGTGGCTCTTAAGCAAATGTGTTTTATTCTAGCGTTTGGTTGGACTCTAATAGAAATACAAGTAGGTCCTAATATCTAAGACCACTGAACCCCCACTGAAAATGATGAGTCTCTAAATGAGTGTACAGCCAGCTAGTGCCTATTCAAGTTAACCATCTGCATCTAAGAGATGACTGACTTTAGGGTCAGAGCCACTTCAGTCTGTCCATCTCAACTCCATTCAAATTCAAAACTCAACTCAACATTAAATCAAAATGTAAATGACGACAGCTCAACCCTGGGTCGAAGAAGAGCCTCTCACTGGGGCTGAGGACCCTCTTATATAGTCTATTACTATGATAATAAGATGCATTAAATATTCCAGAAGAGGCTAATAGAAGATTCATAAAAAACAGAAACAAACAGAGGAGATGACAAGTGGCTCCATGGCTATAAATAATATCTTCTTTAAGGTTAAATGTTATCAAATTGTTGAAATTCTGCAATCTAAAGTTCCTCTTTTCTCCTTTTTTCAAAACTCATTTGATATCAAGCTCAACAGGTGTTCACATTACTTCCTGAACTTGAAATGAGACTAGTTGGCGTGCGGATGTTGAACATTGAGACAGGGAATCTTTGTGTGCGTGTGTGTGTTTATGAGGTTTTCGCGCATGCTTGCTGTTGTGTGTTTCACAGCGGGGGTTTCAGTGGCAGATTAGCAGTCACGGGAACCTCTCTGTCTCTCTGTCACCTGATCCTTGCAACATCGTTCCCACAACACTACAAAGGACCCAGCAAGAAACAGACGGCCCTTGTTCAGATAAAAGATAGAGCTTGGGAAAAATGATCGGGAGAATATTTGAACTGAATTCCAGTGACACAAGAAGACACTTTGTTCAGCAGGAAATGACTTTCATATCATGATTTATTTAGTTTTCTTCCTTTTTTTGGAGATTACCTCTCCACTTGCTAACCAATAGTTGTGCTGAAAGCTTTTCCTCCAAATATAATTTTAAGTCAGATGCTTTTAGTATTTCTTATAATCTCAACTATTAAATTCAATAACAAAACAAAGTAGAATCATTTTATATTATAATATTTAGATGATCAATTTGTAGAAGTCTGATTGCTAAAAATGAATAACATCGTACTTACCAGGACTTTCTTTCAGGTAGAGGACAGGTGGGATCTAGAGGAATGCAGGAGGGCTCTGTGCTGCTGATGCTACAGGTGAGTTTATATGAAGGTGTGCAGGAAATGGGAGGAGCAAGCTTTAGTCGGGAGGGGTGTGTTTACTGCACCTGAAAGTTTTAAGAAAGGTAGGTGCAGGTAGGTGTTATAATGAAAC
This sequence comes from Scomber scombrus, assembly GCF_963691925.1. Lineage (NCBI taxonomy): Eukaryota > Metazoa > Chordata > Actinopteri > Scombriformes > Scombridae > Scomber > Scomber scombrus. The sequence goes on from NC_084984.1 coordinate 5,245,800, forward strand.
TGTACTATACATTGTTGCCTACATTTACATTTTTCCTGACCCTGCTGCTGCTGAAATGCTGGCTAGTTTTTTGCTGAGATATTTTATGCTCACTTTTAGGCACTAACTGCATCTTTAGTTCCATGCTATGAAGATTAAATCTTACATCGGATATTTTTGAGTCATCAAATACTTTTCCAGTTTGATAAATCCTATACATACTATCCTTGGCTTGAAACTTTTTGATATGCTTCGTCCTTTTTTCTGTTGTCTAAAAATACTTAAACATGTAACATAAACAAATAGTTAACAGCCTATTTACCAGGAGACATGGCATAATATTAGCATTTAATTGGAGTTTCTGATCACCTGGCGAACATGAACAATCACTCTTGTTTTATTTAGCCCTGTTTTCCTTTCCAACCAACTCCTTAATGGAGAACTTACCACATAATGTTCAGTAGCTTGATGCGAACTGTGTTGTTTGGTGCTGGAAAAGCAGTGTACAATGTGGTTTTAGAGATTTTTGTACTGAAAACTGCTGCCTTTTGTGGTTGAAAACAGGGTTGGTGAAAACAGGAAAGCTGTGGGTTGTAAAAGCAAAACAAAGAGCTGAAAGATATTAAAACACTCTGTAGCTCTGAGGGGAGCTAGTCAGGCAATAATGTTTGGGTTTGTCACCACAAGCAACCCCTTTCACGTTGTAATTTTTTCCATAATTAAGATAGAGATATTGATAGGTGCAGCTTTACATACTGAAAAAATACAATATTTACAAAAGGAAACATTTTTGGACAAGTAGTGTGAATGATGTAAGCGTGCTTCAACCCTGCAGTGTCACTGACCACTATGAAGCAAACACTCAGTCTCATGTATCTGTGCTATTAGATATCTCATTATCATTCTCACCCCTTTCATTTGTATCTAGCTGGGTGGAGCCATGCCAACATGCATCTCTGGAGCCCTCCTGTCCTGCAGTCACTCATCTTGCTGTAACCTGACCTCCTTTCTACCCGTCAGAGATAAAATATTCAACAAGTCATGCAGAGAAAGAAAACCTGGCAACCAAAGCACCTCGAAACAAACGTGCTCTGTAGAGGTTCCATTCAAACAAGTCAGGATGGATAGTATGTCACTATCTGTATCTTTTTTACATAAAATGTGTTACATGCAGATACAAAATCTATTAAAGTTTAAAATATACAGTGTGAAATACTGAAAAAAACATGTAAATGTTACTAAAGATATGAATTTAAAGGTGGGTTTGCTGAATTTGAGCAAAAGGGGAAAACTGATTGCCTGTATGTGTGCATGCAAATGTGATCAAGAGAGCGTGTCTGAATGAAGGGAGTGTGTGTGTGTGTGTGTGTGTGTGTGTGTGTGTGTGTGTGTGTGTGTGTGTGTGTGTGTGTGTGTGTGTGTGTGTGTGTGTATGTGTGTGTGTACCTAGGTCACCTTTATAGAATCACATACACATTGCTGGGATCAATACTATCTTCCTTCTAGTTACTGCACACAAACATGCACACACATGCATTCTCATTTGCAACTCTGCTTCTCCCTCTGAACTTTGTCCATGCAAAGTCTTATAGAAACTGTGGGATTTGTTGTATTAAACATATGTGGGTGATGAATCCTACATCATATTATCATATTCAAATTCAAGTGAGATGACAATATTCTTAGTGTCTCTCAGCATAGCCAATGCCACTATTTGCATCACATCCAAAATAATTCTGAATTTAGTTCAAGCTATTTGTATTGCAAAGAGTGGGTCATGACTTTCTGTTTTCTTGTTTAATCTACAATCACTGATGAACCGGTAGTTCTCTGCAATGTATCAGTAACTTGTATTTTTGCCATCTGCAGAATTGGTTTCCTTAACTTCAGAATGAGAGCACTACCACAGTGATCAGTAAGGTAATATTGCAATAACCAGTTCCATGTTCAAGATTAGATTTCATTGAAAGAATGATATTACTCTTCTTGTGTTCTGTTAAAAGCCTGTATGCCAAAACACATCAGTTTAAGAAGGAAAAAATGGTAAACTGAGGCAACAGTGAGAGAAATTGTTTGTACTGCTATTCTAGTTAATACAGTAAACTGCTGCAACTTAAGAAGTTAATTTCTTGCATAATAATAATGATCTTTCACTTCAAGCCCTGGAACGTTGACTAAGATCAAATCTAAAATATACAGCGTATAAGCCATAATAAAAGGTCAAGTTTTAAGTAATTATTATTTAAATGTAATTTCATTTTCAAGATTTGTAATGAAACGTTTTCCAATGTATATGAAATCATTTCCCCATCATTTATTGTTGAAAAACATAAACATCAGAATTTGGTTTTAAGTGGTCATTTTAATTATTTAACAGAATATAATGATCTTATTTTCTAGCTAATGGAAATGGACAAGGAGTGCATAGTTAAACTGGATCATGTGATTCAGTCTGCTGGGGGTTAAAATGTTGCCACTGCGCCTGGTACACATAATTTACCACTCGGTGAGTTTAAATGTTACATACTGCCTGTAAGATGTCACCACTATGTGGTCGAGGCTGGTAAATACAAGCTAAGTGTACATCAAAGCAGGTATCAGTGCTTCCCAAAAGAGGGCAGCAACAAGCCTTACTGATACAGTGCCTGCAGTCATCTTCTCCTTATTATTCCAACTGAAAGTCTGAATCTTTCATATTTTTCATTTGAATATATTTTATTTGAGTAACAATAAAAGTGAAAACTAATATATTCTTAACATGCAGTTTTTGTTTCCCTTACAGTTTTAAGGTTGTATATTATATCATATTCTTCTCCAAAATTCAGCCTGCCATATTTGGCCAATTAAGTACATTTTGGCTGCACAGCAAGTTTGTAATGAAAACTGCATATTGGGAATTAAATGTATAAACTTAACTACAAGGAAGATGTAGTATTAACTTAGCGGTTTGTAACTAAATATGAGACGTACCAAACTGAACCTGAACCAACCTTTCCTCTCACTTTCACTTTTTCACTCTCTCTTTCTCCTTTCTCTCTCCCCTTCAGTCGGTGCAGATCAGGGTTTGGTTGTTAAATAAATAAACAGGTGATTAGACTGGCAGGATGTCAGGATACTACTCATGATCCCACTTGACCCCTCATGACTCCTGTCACAAGTGATCATGTGACCAGACCAGAGAAGTTGCGTTGTGGTGCTGACGACATCCAGTCTGGGTCATCACTCTCTTAATCTCACAAGACATTAAACCATATTGAAATACTGAAAAGTGACTGTGGAGGAGACTAAAATCAGCATGACAGTTGAGGACATAAAACTCCAACAACATGACACAACATGATGTGTCGCAACTTCTCAGAGGCACAAAGCAACAGAACAGAAATACACACAAGCTCAGGAGAGGGCCAGAACAAGAGTATGCAAAACACCAAACTGAAATCTGTTATTTTAAAAGCTGTTTTAAATTTTAAATCCTCAAAACAGGACATCACAGTGAAACAAACTTCAGACAACTAAAGGCATCAAGCTGTGCAACATCCTAGCTGCTTTGGCCCATGAATGTGACTGACGCCTCTCAATAGTCATTTTGCTCCTGAAGAGATTGCTTCCTGTTACAATACTGCTGCTGGCAGGGCTCACTTGCATTCATGTTGGCCAGCTGACAGACAGACAAACAAACACAGACACCCAGACAGACAGACTGAGCCACAGACGAGCAAGCAGCCAAAGCAAAATAAGTCTCTTTTACAACTTTTCATTGTGTTTTTACTCATCAGCAGCACTACACTGATCATCCAGGAAGGCTTTAATTATGGTTGAAAGCAAGTGAAAATGATCCGAGTGAGACAGCCGAAACACAGATTACAGTGGATGGAGTTTGGCTTCATCAGATGTGTTACTAAATTGAGAGCCCCTTATTCCAGAAATCAAATGTGCAAAAATCATCTAAACATAACATTACAGAAAGCATAAATACATTCAGCAGTTTCATCCATTGTATATAGAGTTAATGAATCACTACAGGTCATACAAGTAAGATTTTATTGGCTATCCTTGCAGTCCACAGTGAACAGATTCATTTGCACCTTTATAGGATGCAAAGTGGCAGCAACAGGTGATGAAGAGGAAGTCAGATGTGGATTGTGTTTATTCATTAAAAGACAAGTCCGTCATTTTTCAAACAGTCAGGTTTCCAGATAAACACTAAGACAGGTTTTACTCACTGTAATCATTACTCCTGTTCATACTGGCCATTAGAGGATCCAAACGTGCTTACAATGTGAGTGATGGATGACATCCACAGTCCTCATTTTGACAAAAAAAAAATATTTAAAGGTTTATCTTAAGATAATATATGGCCTATATGGTCTTTTTTAGTAAAATGTTCCCTTTTTGTGTCTCAAAACAGTGTTTTCCTGTTCAGCTGCAGTGGCACAGAGGGGGGATTTGGAACTAAAAAGACAGTAGCTCTAAAAGATTGATTTAATTTGCCAGCTGATGCTTCATATAAGCTTAAAATAAACTATTAAATACATTTTTGCACAGAAAGAAGATTTTGTCTCCAATCACTTTAATTGAAAGTGCATTATAAAGGGATCTATTAATGGTCAGTATGAACAGGAGGAATGATTACAGTAACACAAGTGTGAGTTAGTATTCATTTGGGAACTTAAAGGCATGGCTATTGTTTTAGGACATACTTTCTTTCATTCAGTAATGGAATTATATCTATTTTTCACACACTCTAGTATATTATTGAGAAAACCCCACAAAAACCATCTAAAGAACAGGTGAGATATGAAAGTAAAATCTTTGAGGCGGCAGGAAAAACCACACAAAACCAAACTTGTCATACTCTCACCTGCAGGCCTAATTTAAATGTACTTTTTTTATTATTCATATCAATATTCTTCCAGATAACTCCTTTTCTTTGTTTCTCACAGTTCCCAATCAAGAGTTTAAATCAAAAGTAATGAATGGAAATAGATTTGTTATTCCACCAATTTAAGGAACTCAAGGCACCGCTCTACTCCAGACCCTGATTGATGTAATTTTGGGCCCCAAGTCACAGTTTTGATGGGCGGACTTCAGTCCACCAGCCACTCTCTGATAAGAAGATAAGATCTGCAGCAGAGAAATTGCACACAGATAACAACATATGTGAACAACTCTGGAGGTCAGCACCTGCGCTCACTCTTTCTTTTCTTTTGCTTAACAGTAACTATCTGTCTCCCCCCCTCCTTCCTGAGTGCAGGTTGCTTTTGTGTGTCGGAAACACGTCAGACCACTCAGTATGTGTGTGGAGATTATTATCAGGAGGGTTGGTAATATTTAAGATATAGATCTATATGCATAGCTGGTGAGTGTATGAAAAGTTGAAAGGAAAGACTTGTCTGTGTGTGCTTTAACCCTTATTTAAGAGGGAAACTTGGCTAAGAACACATTCTTATCCTGTACATGGCCCGGGGAAGTAGCAGAGGAGGGAGGGAGAGGGCAGCACTCTTGGGAGCTGCATAGTGGTACAGCTACAATCCTGTTGACAGCTCAGCCACCGTAACAGTTATTATGTGAGTTTAGTGCCTTGCTTGGGAGCACCTCAGCAGCCGATGTGGAAGAAAGTTTCTAATCAACTCCCAGTGTGCGGATTTTAACCGCTGAGGCTCGGATTTCAAGCACCATATTTAAAGTTGTGTTTAAACCTGGGGACAGGAAGTATTATTACAGCATTTTATAGAATTTTTTATAAGGACAATGTACAATAGTTAAACATAATACCATAACCCCACCCCCCCAACACACTTTAAAAATCTTTTTTTTTATTATTATTATTTTAACTGGATAACAATAATCATGCTTAATAAGCTACTGTTTGACCAGCCATCGGATTCTGGCTGAGAATGTGAATTGAGCTGTTGATTGTAAGGTCCTGATACACTAAAAAAAAAAATTGCCATGGGTCAGCAGCAGATATGGACAGCCTGCCTTGAGAAATGAGCTAGCAGCAGTTCATAAAAAAGAAACACCAACAGCAACAGCAGCAGTGAAATTGAATGTGTTTCTTTATGGAGGGGATGAAAAGAGATAAATGAAATGTGAGTTGGTTGATTAGAAAGCTATTCAGCAATTAAACCCAGGCTAATCATATTTTCAGTCTAGACCTGTTGATATTAGGCTAACGTTTATATTAGGCTAACGTTGACTGTTGAGCCTGTGGTCACTCACCACAGGCTCAACACGATAACTCAGCTGTGGTTTCATATCAGAGATCAGATGAGGTGGAGGAGGGGGGGGTCGAGGCATGGAGAAACAGTACTGGGGGTGCAGGCTGTATGTGCTGTTTGAAAGTTTCATATTCTTTGATACACTCTGTATATGTATTAAGTGATTGAATTTGCAAATGAGACGTTACTTATGCCCTTGGAATTAGCATTAAAATTAGGGGCTGCAACTATTGCAATGGTTGTTTAAATTATCAGTAATTGGTCCGTTATTTTCTCTTCCAATCAATATATAGTTTATATATGAGTCCAAAAATGGTGAAAAATCTTGATCACTGTTCACCAAAATCCAAAGTAACATTTGTACATGTCTTCTGTCAAGTCCACAACCCAAAAATATTTCATTTTCTATCATAAAAGACTCAAAATGATTAATTGATTGGCAAAATAGTTGGTTCATTTGAATAGTTCTGGTCGGTCATATAATAAAGCTGCCATGTGAACTCTGTTGTGTACACTATACTTTGATGTCTTGAGGGGTTTGTATATAGATTACCAGATTGTCACCTGTAAGTCACTCACTGAAAGCAAGGTCCCTGTTGCTCGGTGTGTGTGTGTGTGTGTGTGGCATGTAAAATAAATCAAATTAAAAATCCACTGACACTTCATGGAAAGACGCGAATAAAGGGTAATAAAAGTTGTTTGTCAGAGGGATTCAGTCCTAGTATGTTTGCACATGTGTGTTTCTTCTTTGCTTGTTGAAAAAACTGCTAAATATCGTATGAAGACATGAGTGACCTTTCAAATCACTATTTTTTGCACAGTTAAAGGAAAAATGAGGTTGGGACTAAAAATAATTTTGACTCCCCAGTAAAGTAGTAAGTAGTAGTTTTGCTATAATTTCAAAGGTTTTATCTTTTTTTTTTTCAGACGTGAAAATTACTGTGGCCGAGGGTCTAAACTAGATATGGCGCACAAGACAATAATGATACAGCTTCGTGATCCATCACTAATGTGATCATTGGATGTTTGTTTTGAGGGAGAGAGCTCGAAATCCGGTGTTGCTTAGCTTTCCTTCATTTGGTCCCATTAACCGCTGGCAGCACTCTTGTTTTTCCGTTGTTGTTGAAAGAAACCTTTTCATATTCATATTTCATGTTCTGAAGTCTGCACGCTCTGTGTGTGTGTGTGTGTGTGTGTGTTCTCCTTTGATTCCACAAAAAGTATGCCCGCCAAAACATGAGTTAAATGCATCAAAATATAAGTTATCTAAACAGGAAAAAACTTGACATGTTGAGGGTGAGATACTGAAATAATCGGGTAAGTGTAGGTGTGTAATAAGGGCATGAAAACAGGAAAACCACTAGTTATTTTAACACAGTCCCTAATGATCAGCTATTACTATGATGACATAATTTGACTTACACAGACTAATGATACATGTTAAAATGAAATGAAACTGAACTCATATTTAATGAACATAAGCAGTGTAAAGTAAATGTGTCATACTCTTTCTGATTTTCTCTACTGTAAATCAAATAAGGAAAGCCTGACATGCAAAATTAATCTTGATGCAATATTCATCAAGATAAAAACAAAACTTAAAGCTGGGTGTCATTAGGGGCAGTGAACTTTAAGTGCAGTTAATCAGGCAAAGTACAAGCAGAAATTAATATTTGAATTAAGACTATTTTCTAATGAAGGACATGTTTTGTCACTTCTCCTTGAACGTGGCATATTAGCAATTAGCCTATACCTGAGCCTGATTAAAATAAATACTCCTCACATAGTTAAAGGGCTTGTCCTACTAGATATTACTGTGTCAAATTTGACAACAGGAAAAGAGTTTTGCCTTGTTTTTTTTTCTACGATACATTTCAGTTCTTCTTGCTTGAAGTAAGTTGTTGATCAATATGCCCAGCGGGTGTGATGAATATGCACGATGTGTCCGCCACGGCGGCCCGGTAATTGCCGGTCGTCAGGGGTGGCAGGCACCGTAATTTGCATCTTGGGGATCCTGCAATCAGCGTTCTATTCATTAGCGCGCCAGCCGCTTCATCTGCTGGCCACTCAGAGCTGCCAATCTCCCCTCGGCAGCCAAAGCATTTGAAAAAAAAAAAAAAAAAAACAGAATGGAAAAGTTTCAATTACAAGCCATGGCAGCGGGTAGTGGTGTAACAAGTCTTAAACCCTATATTTAGGCTGTTTTATGCAGGTGATTGACTGTTACTGCATTGTGAAAGAGAATTGGGGGAAAAGCTCAATGAAACCACCATAATCTCATGTATTTTATATCACCTTTATCTCAGGGTGACCGCATTCACGGAGGGAGAGGACGACAACCACGACATCTTTGCCTGGCTGAAGTGGGCCTTCAGCACTTCCATTGAAACACAGGGGGGAAGGGTTACATGGATGGAAGATTACATACATCTATAAGTGAACACTGGCACTCAGGGCTATTGTCTCATGAAGATTTAAGGGCAGGCTATAGGCTAACACAAGACACTAGGAATCTATCATTTTCTTTGCACACAATAATTTCCAGTCTGATACTAGCATATGTTTACATTTGACATCCTTTATCAAGACAAGATAGAATGGGTAATGCTTTTCTGTGTCAGTAATCTCATAAATAAATCTGACAATTCATATGCGGACATACAAGATTTCTTTTCTATCCTGTATCCTGTCTCTTCTGTTTCCCTCAATGCTTTCTTTCGTTTTAAAAAGAGGATGCATGACTCTTGAAGCTTTATCCTGACGACTTTTGCACCCAAGGGATGTGTCATTCAGTGTGTGTTTTGTGCCAGCACTGCAGCAGGAAGGGAGTTCCTTGTGGTAGATACGTCGGGGTCTCGGGAGAAGCGAATGCCAAAAGAGTTACACGTGTGTGTATGTTTGTACGTGTGAATTTGCAGTAGCTCTGTGAATCTTCTATTGTTTTACAGTGACATAGTCGCTGTTTCCTGCATCATAAATCTACATGTTAACACACACACACATGCACATGATCATTTATGTGATTTTCATACAAATAAGCATGAATATGTACAGATATGAACACAGAAATGTTATATTTAAAGACGCTACTTAATACCTAATTGTACATCTATATATATGTAATTACATTTGCAAATAAAAAGGCGCGCACACACACACACACACACGCGCGCGCACACACACACACACACAACTCCATGCACACATAACTCCTTTGCCCTGCCATTGTCTTGGAGAGGAAGCCCATGAGTGGAGGAAGAGGTCGGATCTTGTCCTCAGCTGGAGGAGGACACAGGGCAGAGGGGGCTGATGGAGAGAAAACACCAGGATGGAAAGACGAGGCCGAGAAGAGGCGAAGGAGGAAGAGGAAGAGGAAAAAGAGGAGGATGCAAGATGTTATTGCCGTAAATTCAGATCTTTACTGACAGGAAGTTTGAATGTGAAGTGAAGGGCTGAGGTTAAAGACACATATATATATATATATATATATATATATATATATATATATATATATATAGACATAAAACAGGTACCAAGAACAACAGTAGGTCCTGAAGAAGATTAAAATTTCTAAATATTGTTAAATATATTGTTGACATTTGTAATCCTGAAATTAGGTTTTATGGAACAAAATCAGATAACTTCCATCTTTAGACTAATGTGCATATATTTAAAGATAATCAGAAATCCTTGAATTTCAATTTATAATTTACATAAAACAGTAAACTCACTCACTCACACACACACACGCGCACGTACATACACACACACACACACACACACACACACACACACACACACACACATGCACGCACACAGACACACATTAAGACTCTGATGACTTTATAATAGCGTCTGTTAACTGAATGAACTACTTTTCATTGGCACGGAGCTATTTAACTGATTAAAGCCACCACATCAATGTATGTGTGTAGTCACGTAAATGTATGTGTGATTGATACATTATTTACAGTATACGGTCATAAGAGCTCACAACTACCATACTTGATACAGTATGTCCAGAGACAAATTAGACAGTAGTCTAATAAAAAGAGTGTTTTTGTTGAAGGTTTTAATGCCTTTTTGGGGACAAAAAGAGTGTTTATCTCCAAAGACGATCTGAATACAGTGTCTAAAGTAGCATGGGGTTAATGTTTTGATTTTAAACAGCATTGTGAGCATAGTGAATGATGGCCGTCTCATCTCTGACAACCTCATTTCGAATACTGACTTGGCTATCAGATAGATTGCCATGAAATTTGATACACATACTACTGTACAACCCATTATAGCCTGACTTTTCATCAAGTACAAATTGAGAATTAGCAGTTTAGCTAACAAACTAACAAAGCTGGTGAACATGGTAAACATGATAACTGCTGAACATCTGCATGTCAGTATTTTTTTTATAGAGAACATGTTAGCACGCTGACATTAGCATTCAGCACAAAGCACCACTGTGTCTAAAGTCAAATCAATTTCAGTCATTTAAGTTATCTCATGGCACTTTTCATATAGAGCAGGCCTAGACTGTGCTATTTACAACATTATTTACAGAGACTCAACATTCCCCCGAAGAGCAAGCAGAAACCTGGGGTCTGGGCGGGCGGCCATCTACCTCGACCTGTTGGGCTGAGAGAGAAAGTTCCACATTGAGATGTAGTATTAGTAGTAGTAGTAGTAGTTGTTGTTGTTGTTGTTGTTGTTGTAGTAATAACAACAAATTCGTTTTATGTTGGAGTTTTATGTTGGAGTAAGGACATATACTGGTCAAAGATTACTCCCAGATTCTTTACAGTGGTGGTGGAGGCCAGGGCAATGCCATCCAGAATAACTATATTATAAGCTAATGTATTTCTAAGGTGTTTAGGGCCCAATAACTTCAGTTTTGTCTTTAGGGTATACTTGAAGTTTAGTTAACTGATTTGATTCATCTGGCTCCATTTCTGAATATAAATCTGTCTAACAATAACATGTTATTGATTGTTTCCTCGTTATCCTCCATAAAGGAAGAATATATAAGGCGAATGGTATTGATCCAAGCACCGTATGGAACGCTGTGTCTAAATATTGTGTGCATGGAAGACTCATCATTAAAGACTGTCTGATAAATAGGGACTTAAACCAACCTTAGTGCAATTCCTTTAATTGAGACTTTATGGCACTTGAACGTATTAGGCTAAGGGCTGACGTTCATCTGTGTGCGTATATACTGTAAGTGACTTGTATTCCATCCCACAACAGTCATAAAATTAAACTGCAGTCATGAGTGACTGATGATGTATTATTGTATGCAAATTAAGCTTGGATGATGTTTGTGCAGGTTAAACAAGGGAATAGTGATGGTGCTTAGGAGGGGAGCACCAGTTTCTTTCCTCTGGCACTAGGACTGTAACTCCACAAACCAGGGATTAAACCTGGCATCCTGTGGTTGGGAAAAGACCCAAGTTGGAATTGAAATTTTACTTTTGACAGCTGCATGCTTGATCTCAACCCAAACTTGTAAACACAAATCTCAGACATAGGAAGTATGAAAACACCTGAAGTCTATATACAGCAATATTTGGATATGGTTGCATGGTTTGCTGTCTTTGCACCACACCCCTATACTGTATCACTGCAACTCAAAACTAAAAGCAACCTATTTCTTTAATGACTGAAACAACATCATTGATTTGACATGTCTCTGTCAAATTATTATATAGCACCTCTCCCAATTCTGCTTCAATGCATATCTTTGCTGTGCTATTGTAACTGGACTCGCTCTCTAACCATCACACACACACACACACACATGCTCACACACACATGCTCACACACACACACACACACACACACACACACACACACACACACACACACACACACACACACACACACACACACACACACACACACACACAGAGTTACTCTCTTTTCTCCAAATGACTGAAATAACACTATTACTCTTGCCATCATCATGTCAAAACCCTTTTCAGTGTCAGTCTGTCTCGCCCAGCATGGATGACCAGACCTGCAGCTGTCAAAATTCCACAAAAAAAGAGAAAAAATAATAATAAGGTTGGTTGTGAAAGGACTCCCCAAGACACAAGAAGGAGAAGAAGTGAGGAGCAGTTGAAAGGTAAGGTGAATTCCAGGGAAGTAAAACGCTGGGAATTTATGACGCTCCTTGTCCGGTTTAGAACAACAAACCCTTTTCTGCTGAGAGGTGTGAGCAGTACGCCAGCACCGTCGCGCCTTCCTGGATCTGAAAAGAAAGAAAGCCTGTAGAGCCCTCTGAAAACCACGGCAACCTCACGGCCCTGCCCACAGAAGCACCTTGACACGCACCTGTCAAAGACGTCAATATGGTTTGTGTGCACGTGCAGGAGAGAGAGAGAGAGAGAGAGAGACTGAGGGAGAGACGGAAAGGGAGTGAGTGGTGTGTACAGCGCAGCTCTGTGGGTGGCAAAGGAGAGGGATCACTGGATCTGACAGGAGCTATTTGACTAATCCAAAACAACAGCTGTAAGGTAGAGATGAGGGGACGAAGGGGGAGGAGGAGGGGGAAAGGTACAGGAGGTGAAGGGGGAGGAGAGCTGGCAGTGGAGAAGGATTTTGAAAGAAGGGGAATTATGGAAAGGGAATATGAAAATTAATTCCGCATGTAAGCCCTGAGGAGGAAGAGAACCTAAAACACTGCAAATAGAAAAAGAAAATGTTGGACACGACAAAAAGAAAAGTGGAGGGTGAGGTGATGTAAGATCTGCAGGTTTGTGACTGGGAGAGAGAGACAAAGGGGGGAGAGAAAGAATCAGAGAGACAGGCAGAAATGGCAAGTCTAATGCTGGGTTGCATCCATTAGCCTCCATCCGAGGGGTTGTATCAGCACACACTGCGGCACAGGTGAGAATGATTACGCACACACACCATCCTCATGCATACACTGGCCTTCATTACACATCTGGTTGAGTTTTGTTGAGGGAAGCTGCGTTGGGGTGGTCCTCACTCCTCTAACACGTCTGTCCTGTTAACACGGCAGGCCACGGCGAGTCCGTCACCCTGCAGGGCAGCATCTTAACATCTTAAAGGGTTAGTTCAGATGTTTTAAAGTGGGGTTGTGTGAGTTACTTATCCATAGGTCAGTGTGTTAGATTTGGGTCGGCACCAACCCAGTTTGGAGAAGCAGGCAAGTGTACCAGCACATGAACTAAGCAATGTACTGCTGTGGGTGGGGGCAGCAACATTTTAGTGACCTAAAAAAAAAGGCCCACCTAATAAAATGAACATCTGTTTATGAGTATGCTATATGCATATTTTAAACTGTGCAGAGATTCAATTAACTGCAAAGGTGATGAAGCAAATGAAATGATATATAATTCCTCATATGCAATGATTAAATGATTCAAGATCCAAAGGCTGCATTGTATTATATGTGCAATGAAACTCAGGGTGGCATACTCTCCAGAATGTGC